>NW_025228874.1:22087-34005 GCF_018294505.1 Triticum aestivum
AAAAGCATGTAACTTAGTGCGAGGGAGTGGGCCGGCCCATTAGTTTGCCTCCGATGCCAACTAGTAGCCCAGCAGCAGCTCGTCAAAAAATCAGCTCCTGGGCGGGCAGAAACCAACCAACGGCGTCTCCCTCTGCTCAAAAGCAGAGCACCGGACTCTGTTTCCACCTCCACCTCCGCCCCCCTTCCACCACCGGCCCGCCGGTCGCCGCCGTGCTCCCCCTTCCCCAGGCCATATATTGTGCCAAGAACCTTCCACCACCCCTCCACCTCCGCCTTCCTTCCACCTCCGGCCCTCTGCTCCCCGCCGCCCGTTTCCCCCGGCAGCCGATTCCGGCAAGAAATGCAAGAAACCTCCACCTCCACCTCCGCCTCCGCCTCCGGCCCCCGCATGGATCTAGGGGACCCGCCGGGCGAGCTCCTCACGGAGATCGCCCGCCGTCTTCCTTGCCGGGCTGACCTGGTCGCCCTTACCGCCGCGCTGCGTCGACCCATCGCCCCTCCCGCTCCTCATCCGGCTCTCCCGTGGCTCTTGGTGCCTCATTCTTCTCCGCCGGTTCTTGCTCCGGGAGAGGCGCGGACAGCTAGGTTTGCCTGCATCGGATGCGGAGGGCCACACGACCTCCGCGTCCCGGAGGAGTTCGCCGTCGGCCGCTTCTTCGGCTCCTACCCGCCTGGGTGGGTCTTCTTGGCGGGCGCGCAGGATTCTGAGCACGCCCTGATCAACCTGTACACCAGGACTCGGGCTCTGCTCCCCGATTTCCTTTTCTTGGCCGAGGACGCCACCCGTCAGCGTCGACGGATGGTGATGGTGGCGGCGGCGCTCTCCGCCAAACCTCTTGATCCCGGCGAAATCTGCTTCGGCGCCGCCATTGTTGGCACACCCTTCGACTCTGACATCAACAACGGCGCCCCGGTGTTTGCTCTATGGGTGCTCAACCGCACGGCGTGCGACGAGCGACCGGTGGCGCACGGGTTCCGGATCGCCGTCGCTGCTGGACTCCAGCAGCAGAACTTGGTTCTTGAAGATGTGGTGTATCACCGCGGGGCATTCTATTTCTTGACAAGCGAGGAGCAGGTGGTGGCTGTGCACGTCGTGGTGGACGACCACGACCAGCGGCTGCTAGCTCGCCAACAGGTCATCGAGCACCGGCGGGCGGCCAATCCACAGGGTGTGTTGGTTTCGGGCAGATATCTGGTTGCTTCCCATGGTGAGTGGGCCATGCTGGACCGGTTTCATCTGGCTGGAGTTGGAGGGCGTGTGCCAGGACCGGCCATGCGCGTCGTCATGTATGGCGGCCAAATTCACCACGGCGATGCATTCAGAACGTGGACCGAGGCACCAGCCGAGTCACTGCGAGGTCTCATTGTATTTGCAGCCAGGGGCTGCTCCAGCTCCTTCGAGGATCCCGACGGCCTGTACAAGCTCAACCCTGGCGTTCGTTATTTGGACGATCGAGATGCCAGAGACATGAGGATCATCGTGGAGAAGAATCCGAGACTGCGAGACTATCGTTGCAACGATACGTCAGGTTTTGGGTGGCCGCCGGCGGCTTACCATCTCTACCGGATCTGGGTTGACTAGCCGTCCTCCTACAATTCTTCGCCAATATGGTGTTTTCCCTAGCCATGACCTTGTGTAAACTCTTTTTCTGTTCATCGACTTGTTAATTGGTAGTTGTAAATTTTTGGTCTTAAATTACTACTTGTGGTGTTGGACAATTATGTATCCTGTTTGCTGGTTCTTAGTAGTTCTTAGCTCATGTCGGCATTAATACTGCATTGACACGTACGTGCATCTGTTGTTTTTGGTTCATACTATAGCTCAGGGGGTGATTTTATTGGGGGTTCAGGTCGGATTCTCTCTTGGACTCAGTTTCCTCTTTACAGCGTCCCGCTTGCTTGGTTCCGGTGCCATGACCTGGATAAACTGAACTCCACTTAAACTGAATTTTGGTACTGCATTTGTGCCTTGTTGCACAGTTGCTTGGATTTTTTTTTGGGATGAGAAAACTGTACAGCCTGAAGGAATAAACGTGTGGGGAACAAAAAAAAAGAGTCTAAGTAGAACTAGTTAGGACAACATTGACTGTCTCTTTTGGAACAAACCATGTGCTCTGCAGCTTGAGAGCTGAAAAAAAAGTGTAGTTTGTGATGCTAAGGTAGCCTTTGGGAATGAAAAGAACAACACAGTAATAGATAAATGTAATAAGAAGAAAACGGAGAAAAGAGCATTGAACATGACTGAACAAAAAAGCACCTAATACTTAAATGAAAACAAAGAACTTCATATTTACTACACGAAACTTAGTAGTTCTCTGGACTGCTACAGCCGCTCGAAGTGACGCGTCTGTCACCATGCTTTGTTGGCGTCGTTGTAAAATTGTATCTGCATTTCCAGCATGTAGTTCATGGTAGGATTCGATAGCACTGACATTCATTGGAAGTGGACACGGGGAGAGAGTGTCATTCGACTTCTCCCCTCTCAATCTCTCATGTTGACTAGCTTACTGATGAGCATGCAGTGTGGACTGCCAAAAAATAGAAGAGGAATAACAAACATAGATGAATAAGAAGATTGCATACTAAGAGTAACATCATAAGAAAAGAGGAAGACTGGAAAATGAATTGGGAAATGGTGACTGAAAAGGAAAATATATTGAAGATAGAAAATGAAGACTAAAGTAAGACTGAGAAACTGAATATTGACTGAAAAAAATCCATTGTTCCTCCATCCTAGAGGAGCAAATATCTACTGCTCATAATCGACAATGAACCCAAAAATGGGCCCAAGAACCATCAATACCAAACCAAAAAGAATATGCTGCCATGGCCCTCGATCTGAATAATCTTTGAACTATTACTCATATCCATCACTGATAAAATCTTCAAAGGTGCTGAATATAACACACCAAAAGAAATCCGTTGCACGTAGCACACTAAAGAAAACTGTATGCTAGACACAGGAAAAGTTGGACTATATTACTGAAAATTAGACTTACAGCAAAAAACTACCTTGACAAAACTGGAGAAAACATCAACTTTCTTCTTCCTATAAAAAAAACTGAACCTACTATCAACATACCGCAGAGAAACATCAGCAATTTACCAAAAACACCCTGTCAGTAAGTAAGCAAGAATTTGGTCAATAGAGCAAGCATCAGCAGGCGTATGCACCAATGATATTTCCCCATTAAGAACTGATCTTAGCATGGCCATATAAAATATGAGAACTTGAGGCTTGGGTTATAGCAAGATTTAAACAAAGTATACAAGCACCTATCATGTTGATCGTTCCTGAATCTCCAACTAATTGATGTCCGGAGTCCAATCACATGATGCGGATAAACACGAGCAGCATCCTAGTCGTAATCACACGGGAATGTACACACACAAGCAAAGATTTCTCCCAAATCCGAAGACCTGTCTCCTAATCGCAGCAATTCACGAGCACCCGAGATCTGACAGCAACCCTAAATCAACAATTAAGGACAGTGACCATGAATAAGTAGCAGGAGAAAGCTACATAAAACTGAAACACACATGAAAATACAAATGACTGAGACTGATATGAGCACACAAAATGACTGATGACTGATTTGACAACATGAAGGATTGTTAGATGATACTCCCTACGTAAAGAAATATAAGAGCATTTAGATCACTACTTTAGTAATCTAAACGCTCTTATATTTCTTTACGGAGTGAGTAATTTATAATGATTACAATACTTATGCAGAGGAGAAGCTACTTCTTTTAGTATTTTCTCGGTGCCCAAAGTTTACAAAAAAAGGATGCATCAGCCACCAGCTAGGAAAAATGTAACTTGAGAAGACACCAATACTAGAGTATGTGACACTAATTTAATCTGAATGCATTACAGTTTCTGAACCCAAGAAGCCAAGATAAGACCACACGACATCAGATTTTGGCTAAAAACCAGATAATGATCTACAGACCAACAATATCAGAAGACATCATGTACTAAACGACCTAATGCTTAAGCTTAACTTTTTTAAAAAGACATACGAAAAGGTCATTGTCCTATAAGAGCCATAAAAGCTGATAACCGAGGAACAAAAAAACTACCTTACAAAGGACAAAACTGAATGAATACTGACTATCTCTCAATGTTGGGTGAAGACAGAAGAAGAATGATGTAATGATCAACTAAATCAAATAGGAGTGAAATGAAAATCTACTAAATAGTGATTTCATTCATAAAGAAAGCTATTGAGAAACAGCAAACGAACAAAGAATCAACTAGGACATCCTAATGCTTGTGCGTATTTGAAAGAAAAAAGAGTGCAGGTAATATGAATCGAACTCAAGGCGTCACATCTAAGGAGGACTACACTAACCAACTAGTAGAACATTCTAATGCTTATGTGTATCTACTTCTTTTTCCTATTTCCTTCTACTTCAGGTCGTGGCTGGGCCGGCCCATAGTTGAATCGGTCCTTTTATCACTATTTATTTTTCATTTTTTCCATTCCCTTTTTCTTTTTTCTTGTGCTATTTTTCTTCTTCTTGCTAAGTAATAGCATGTAGAGTGCCTCTGCCCTCTAGTCTTCCACTTCATCCTGTGAAATTGCGCAGAGAAGAAAAACATATTTTTTATAGTTAGGGCACAAAAGGTGTATATGTATCAGAATTAAAAAATATTTGAAAAATTTCTATATATTGTGTGTAGAAGATTTTCAATGAAAACTTATGCTGAAATCATCTATGTCTTTGATGAACTTTTTACATTGTAGAGAAATATAAACTTTAGAACAACAAATGGTGATTCGCCCCTTTCTACTATTGGAACATCTTGTACAATATGAATCTCCCATTTTGCATTCTTGGGTTTCATTGTTTCTTGTAGTATGACATTGAAGATTTCTTTCATCCTAGGCACCTGGAAATTGCATTTTGTTTTTGTTTTAATAATGCAATTCGTAAAAAAAAATGATATTTAGAAATGCTTACGATTTCCGACTTATGAACATGATATTCCTCAAACTGTTTTTGCCTTTACTTTGTAGCGTCCTCCATTTCATCGAGCTTTTTGAGTTACTTAAATTGGACACAAATGATCTATGTTTGTTGGAATACACGGTACGCTACGCTAGCGCCAAATAAATTTTATCTACCGCGCACCCAAGATCATGCTGCTGGAAATAGATTACGAGATCGGGTTTACCACTAGACGCGCAGTCACCACAGTGGAAGTAGAGTTGGTGATGCGTGTAGCCGATCTCTCGGCCCGTCTCCTCCTCGCGTTGCCGATCTCCTGCGAACAACGAAGACCCGCGAACGGTGATCTCCCGCGAATGGTACCTCGCGGTTCCCTCGAACGGTTCGTCCAAGCACCGCAGATGCGATGCCTCCAAGGTATCCACACGTACGGGGAGCAGTGTTGAGCGGCAGACTGCTAGGTCCGGTCGCGCGGCATGGGTGTGGGGAGTGGTGGCTGCTATCCAGGGTCGAAAAAAGATCAACCCTAAGTGGTGTGCCCACTCCCCTTTATATAGACCTCGAGGTGGGCTCAACACTTGAACCCACTAGGAGTCCACATTCATTTTCCACTCGGATCCAATCCGAATGGGCAGCAACCCCTTAAGTGTGAGACCCTATAGGTTCACGTACACATGGATATGACCAGAGTCGATAGTTGGCAGCGGCTCCTAGCAGAACGTGCCAACTCCGTGTGTGCGTAAAGTCATTAGACGAACCTCGATAATGTGTCATGTGCAACATTCCTTTTGCCTCACGATATTCGTTGTCGAGCTCAAGGCGAGTACTTGTCACCCTTGTGATAGCTCGACCTCTCTTCTAGAAATTGTGATACAAATTCCCGAACTGGGTTAACACTTAAACCAAGTTGCATGGCCATGCTTTCCGAATCTGATCACTTGAGAGGGCCCAGAGAATATCTCTCCATACAGGAGGGGCAAATCCCATCTTGGTCAGCCATGTCTCGCGACATGTCTCACGACTCACCCGAAAGCTACCTTTATAACTACCCAGTTACGGGTAGCGTTTGATAGACCCTAAGTGAGTCGATCCTCGTCACGAGAACATGCAGAGACCTCAGGTCTAGGACATGCCATAGACATTGTACTTGAGACTAACAGATGACTATATCTCGCTGCGTCTCAAAGTGGGTCTGTTCGACTCGATGATCTCCATCCCCGAGTCCATACTATCGGTTTAGAATCTCCATGCACATGACTTGTGAAACATAGTCATCAACCGGGTCGTATACTAGTCAAGGATATGTGTCCACATAACCTTATCAACCAGGGACCATTAGAACAATCACCATACAATACATAGTTCCATACTTATTGATACATATCATTGATGATGTTCAAGGACAATACAAAGGACTCGTGAATACATAGGGAAATATCATCATCACATGATTGCCTCTAGGGCATGTCTCCAACAATGTTTACCTTTTCTTTCTGTAATTCCTCAGGAGTTGTTTCTCGAGGATCAATAATATGAATTTTCTTTTTATACTTGTCCAGAATATATAGGACGTACCGGTCATCCTTCTCAAATGGTATGAATATCTGCGTACAAAAGTTTTGGTCTTAGATGACAGTTTAATATAAAGGAATATGATAAAACACATATTTTTGGTTTTGTTGTGGAGTAAACGGATATTACCATGTTTGCTGTTGAGAACTTATTCTGTTGATGTTCTTTGAGATACATGGGAACCAGTTGACGTTTCCTTGTTTGCATTGCACTTCTAAATTTGCTAGGAGGAGTACTATGATTCTTTATATCCACTATGTGCTGCAAACAATAAGTACGATAAAAAAGTGTCAGAAAAACGCAAATTGGTATTAGTATAAAAAACAGACGTTGCAATACAGACAAGTTTGTAGTTTTTAAACATTTACCTCTGCAAAGTTTGGGCCTAATATTAGTCTACCCCTATGTTTTGAATCGAGTCTGCTTTCCTAGATATCTGCTATTTCATCGAGCACTCTCTTTTCTATATGATGTGGTATATTCGTCTGTGCTGGTCTTGGACCAAATGCTGCCTTCAGGAGGGATCCAGTAAGATGCGTGCTTTCACTTTCTGTACGTATGCGCTTAAATATACTTTTGCTGTGATAGAAAAATAAAAGAATTTTTGAGGTGAGAGTCAATGGCAAACTGAATTTGAGAATCTTTTTGGCCCGGTCCAACTATTTTGAGGTGCAATAGAAAACAATTCACTTGTTGAATTCCTCTTGCCAGCTGTCGCTCATGACTATTTGGAAGAGCTCAGACGCCTCATTTGTGTGTTGGAAGGAATGTTCATGTTTTGGGTATGGGTTGGTGCTTCGTCCTTTATTCTTTTTTCTTGCATTTGTTTCTGTCAGAGCAGGCATATATTGATGGTTGTTATTTTCATGCTAAATAGATTAATGAAAACCAAGCCTTATTTTCATTCTAGATAGGTAACACATAAGCTTCTGTTATACTAAAAACATTGGTCAAGCATGGGTCGTTACAAAAAAGTAAGCATAAATAATTTTGTTACCTTTGCTGGTTGAAAAGAACTTTAAATTTTTTGGTTTGATTTCATTGATTCTTCCAGGTAGTTGCTCACACTTTATTTAGTTGGTTTCACCAAATATGGCTGTAAATAGGAACTCTGGTTTCCACTCGGCATCTACCATGCTATGCTGCATGAAGGCCATTGGATATTCTTAAATTTTCATGGTGTTGTCAAGCATGTTGAATTTTTTTGAACAATTCTAGCAATGGCGGTTCTAAAATAAAATTGTTGCTCGTACTATTAACTTACATGAAAATCCTCATTGTCCTTGGTCAGTTCAATGCCATTCCAGTATTTTACAAACTGGACCACGAAGTGTCCGCATTGCATACCCTGTTGTTTTGGCACACAAACTCTGTTAGGCGTTTCTGCTATCCTGGACCAGTTTGATTCATTGTTAGCTTCTAGTTCCGCTTCTCCGTAATGCTTCTTCATCAGTGCATACATCCTTTTAATCTGTGATTACGGTTTACTTTTTTGTTGGATGCCGACGTTAAGATAAGTAGTGCAAGAAAAAAAATCAAGGTTGAAAGCACCTACCAGTTCTATGTGATCTTTATGGTGTTTTTCCATGCCTTACCGTTTGTGTATCTGTAATTCAATGAGTCAAGTATGTCGACGGAGCTCGTGTACTTGTTCAACACATAGACTATGTAGTGAGAAGCTGTGTTGTGAGGTATCATAATCTGCGTTGTTTGGAGACAGAGAGGGTTAAAGATCATTGTTGTTAGAATAACTAAATCTCATGTAAATGTGCAAGCTTAAGGAGAATGAATTTCGTATGTATACTTCTATTCAGTTTTAATTCTTAAGTTACCAGCTTTTTCTTTAAAAGTTCTTTCCCTCTTACAAGGGTTTCAAACTCTTTCAATGCTTCTTCCTCATTGAATTATCGTAGTTCTCCTTTTTTTAAGATCGAGGCCGAGCACAATCTACAGGAAAAAAGTTATGTACTTTTGTAATGATACATTTGCAAATTCTGCAGAGAGTATGGCTCTATCGCTTCTGTTGTATTGTTGCTGTTCTGTCCATTATTCGAACAATGCATTTTGTCATGGAGCCCTCCACCTGTGCATCTCCTATTCGTAGCTGTTGCATCATGTTTTTTCCTATAATCCAATCATTTTGCTTCGAGCTCTCATATACGTTTAGACTATAAGCAGAAAATGTTTACACAAAAAATAGAGTCGCTGGTTAGCTGGCTTTAAAGAGGGGTAACATTTCTTTGTTTTCTGTTTTGAGAAGAGAAACTACTTACTCTCTGCATTTGTCTTGTCATTCTTTGCTCATTAGATATTCATGAAGTGCTATGGCCTTGTCCATACAATTGAAATCTCCTGGCACAAATGTTGGAATGTTGATTTTTCCATAGAGCATGCTCGATGGCTTCACCGGCCTCTTGATCGAGATTTTGTTTGCTGAGCTGCTCTCAGATGATTGAGCCATTGAAGGTTCTGCTGATTCTTGTTGCAAGCTTGCCAGATACTTCGTGCCTTTTTTTGTTGAATTCATGCTCTTCATCCTGAACGCGTGCTATTTTGATTTCATCGAATGAAAATCCTGTGTTTATAATATGATTGTATTGCTTTAGTTGGTCTGGGTCAAGGCTTAAAAGAAATTCATAAACTTCTTCATGCTTTTTTGTCATTTTGGGGGCTAAGAAGTCTAAAGAGACGGTGCTTGAGGTGCATTGCTGATCGTTTTTGGATCCTAGAGCAGCATCTTGTTTCTTTTTTATCAAGAATCTTTTGTTGTAAATTATTTTGGTCGCATGTTGCTGTTAATATGCAGTCTTGAAGGACGTGGTGTTTCTTCTGCTCAGAAAGCTGTCCTTGTCTAGTCGGTATGTCGTTGCTTCTGTTATCCTCTTTTAAAGCATTGCCTGTTTGTTCAAGTTGCTCTGTGCTGAGGATATTGCTGTTGATGTTTTGCTCGTTAGTGATGACAGTTACTTCTTTAGATTGGTGTGCTATTTTGTCATCTGGGGGTGGGCGATCTGGTTCTATTGGTGGATCCTTCTGTTTGTGGTTTGTGCAAGTTTCTTTGATGACGGCGTGGCTGCTCACATGCATAAGCTTTTCGTGTTCACTGCATATGTCAATAACTTCTTGTCTTGGGTGGTTCTCACGTGCATAAGTTTTTCCTTGGGCTCGGGAATTGGCGGAAACTCTTCTAGTACGTAACATTCTATCCGTTGCATTTCTTTATCTCCCATATCGACTTGAAATTTCAGCATATCTATTAGAATAAAAAAAATCTTATTAGTATCTGGTAGGCTGACAAAATTGCGAGGCTTTGTTTCTGAAAATTTCTCGAATGCTTATTTTTTCTAGGAAGACTAACCTGTTGTAATGATAGTGCAATATTGCCTCTGTGTTGGCTGGTTAGTTGATATAGATTTTTTCCTCAACTCTGGTACTTGTTCTGCCTTTAAGGCCAATGTTGTTCCATCTTGGAAGTAGTGCTTCACGTTCATGTACATATAGAATGTGCAGTCCAATCTGCATGTGGAGGAATTATTGGTTATTATCGCTGGCCTCTGTCGTGAAAATACCTTCTATTATAGAGGAATGGCAGTAGTAAATGTTGCATTGAAAAAAGAAACAAGAGAAATGTTGGAAGCGTTTACGTGTCTCCTCCTTGAAGTGGCACTTGCATTTTGACTTTTTTGAAATGGTCGATACTTCTTTGTAAAAGCTGGAGCTCTGTGTTTATGTGCTTCCAGATTTTCTTTAATTTCCTGGTTACAGTGTTGAAGAATTCTATTGTGCCTGGATATGCAGTTGAAGAGTCAAGGAGTTCAAAGCACTATTTTTCCATGTTAACTGTAACAGTGAAGTAGTGACCGATAGTTTCGTCTTTCTTAAACCCGCGTATCGAACATGGTAGAAGGAACTGCAAAAACACATAATAAAAATAAAACATTTGAAAATCTCTCTTAGATTTATACATGATTTGTTGGTCATAAAGGAGAACTTTGTAGACGTAATTGGATTTTGTTTTTGCACCAGATGCATCCATGCATTTTTATAATCAATTTGTTTATTATTATCGTGTAAGCATTCATGATGGTCAGTGGAACGATGGTGGAAAGGTGGTTGTGGTCGGCGGCGCAGGACATGAATGAAAATAACCGGACAGAGATTTTATGTCTGTGTGGAAGACGCAAAGGAGGAGTTTGTCTCGACCCCTATGAGGATGGTCATTCGATGGCGCACCTTCTCACGACTGGTTTCATGGATGGCTATACTTGGTGGATAGTTGAAGGTGATGAAGATGATGATGATGATGAGGACGCCGACGGGGTAGGCAATGATGTCACGGGGCAAGACGAAGAGATGACCTATAGTGGCGGCGGAGAAGGGGCCAGACATGGCGGCGGGGAAGAGGGCCGGAAATAGCGGCGGAGCTGAGGCCGGACATGGCGGCAGCGAAAACATGGACTACACGCCGCAGACTTCGTCGCTACTACGTTCAATCATGCGGGACCCTCATGTTCAGGAACTGCTTCGCAAGGAGACGAGTACTGATAGAGTTGCTTCTAGAGAGGAGGCCAAGCTGGAGCAAATGCTGGTAGACACGAACACTCCATTGTATGATGGTTGCAATCCCGAGGTGAACCACTTGAGTTTCACGCTCGAACTTCTAAAGACAAAGGCTAAAAACAAATGGACCAACACTAGCCTCAATGAGCTTCTCAAGTACCTAAAGGATGTCCTTCCCGCGGGGAATCTATGTCCTACTAGTGTGGATGAAGCGAAGAAGGTCATGTGCCCTCTTGATCCGCCGTACATTAGATACCATGCATGCATCAATGATTGCATAATTTATCGGAAGGAGCACGCAGAAAAAACCAGCTGTCCGGTGTGCAATGCTTCTTGATACAAGAAGGCCAGAAAGAAATCTCCCTAGAAAGTTGTATGGTACTTACCGATCACTCCCCGTATGCAATGTTATTTTGTAGATCCCAAGGAAGCAAAGCTCATGCATTGGCACACGGAGAGGAAAAAGCCCGACGATGGAGATAACCCGAAGCTCAGACACCTCGCGGATGCAAGCCAATGGAGAGCTTTCAGTGGTGAATATCGATATTTCGCATGTGATGCAAGGAACATCGTGCTTGGCGCGTGTACCGATGGCATGAATCCGTTTGGTAACCAGAACACCAACCATAGCACATGGCCCGTGTTTGTTTGGATGTACAACATCACCCCCTGGGTGTGCATGAAGTCAAAGTACATACACATGAGAATGTTGATTCAAGGGCCGAAACAACCAAGAAATAATATTAACCTATATTTGGGGCTGCTTCAATAGGAGTTAGACATATTATGGAAAACACCGGCCAAGATATGAGACGCCAGTGAAGG
>NW_025228875.1:0-13578 GCF_018294505.1 Triticum aestivum
ACCGGAAGTGTTCCGGGTGATTTCGGAGAAAACCGGAAAACCGGAGGGTTACCGGAACCCCCCGGGAGAAGTAATGGGCCATATGGGCCTTAGTGGAGAGAGAGGGGGGCAGCCAAAGGTGGACCGCGCGCCTCCTCCCCCCTGGTCCGAATTGGACTAGGAGAGGGGGGGCGGCGCCCCCCTTTCCTTCTCCCTCCCCACTTCTTTCCCCGTCCTAGTAGGAGTAGGACTCCTACTAGGAGGAGGACTCCTCCTTGGCGCGCCATAGGGGCCGGCCGGCCTCCTCCTCTCTTGAACCTTTATATACGGAGGCAGGGGCACCCCAGAAACACACAAGTTGATCCACGTGATCATATTCTTAGCCGTGTGCGGCGCCCCCTGCCACCATAATCCTCGATAATATTGTAGTGGTGCTTAGGAGAAGCCCTGCGACAGTAGTACATCAAGATCGTCACCACGCCGTCGTGCTGACGGAACTCTTCCCCGACACTTTGCTGGATCAGAGTCCGGGGATCGTCATCGAGCTGAACGTGTGCTAAAACTCGGAGGTGCCGTAGTTTCGGTGCTTGATCGGTCGGGCCGTGGAGACGTACGACTACATCAACCAAACGCTTCCGTTGTCGATCTACAAGGGTACGTAGATCACACTCTCCCCTCTCGTTGATATGCATCACCATGATCTTGCGTGTGCGTAGGAATTTTTTTGAAATTACTATGTTCCCCAACAGTGGCATCCGAGCCTAGGTTTTATGTGTTGATGTTGTATGCATGAGTAGAACACAAGTGAGTTGTGGGCGATATAAGTCATACTGCTTACCAACATGTCATACTTTGGTTCGGCGGTATTGTTGGACGAAGCGGCCCGGACCGACATTACGCGTACGCTTACGCGAGACCGGTTCTCCCGACGTGCTTTTCACATAGGTGGCTTGCGGGTGACAGTTTCTCCAACTTTAGTTGAACAGAGTGTGGCTACGCCCGGTCCTTGCGAAGGTTAACACAGCACCAACTTGACAAACTATCGTTGTGGTTTTGATGCGTAGGTAAGATTGGTTCTTGCTTAAGCCCGTAGCAGCCACGTAAAACTTGCAACAACAAAGTAGAGGACGTCTAACTTGATTTTGCAGGGCATGTTGTGATGTGATATGGTCAAGACATGATGCTGACTTTATTGTATGAGATGATCATGTTTCGTAACCGAGTTATCGGCAATTGGCAGGAGCCATATGGTTGTCGCTTTATTGTATGCAATGCAATCGCGCAGTAATGCTTTACTTTATCACTAACGGTAGCGATAGTCGTGGAAGCATAAGATTGGCGAGACGACAACGATGCTACGATGGAGATCAAGGTGTCGCGCCGGTGATGATGGTGATCATGACGGTGCTTCGGAGATGGAGATCACATGCACAAGATGATGATGGCCATATCATATCACTTATATTGATTGCATGTGATGTTTATCTTTTATGCATCTTATCTTGCTTTGATTGACGGTAGCATTATAAGATGATCTCTCACTAAATTTTTCAATAAGTGTTCTCCCTGAGTATGCACCGTTGCGAAAGTTCTTCGTGCTGAGACACCACGTGATGATCGAGTGTGATAGGCTCTACGTTCAAATACAACGGGTGCAAAACAGTTGCACACGCGGAATACTCAGGTTATACTTGACGAGCCAAGCATATACAGATATGGCCTCGGAACACGGAGACCGAAAGGTCGAGCATGAATCATATAGTAGATATGATCAACATAGTGATGTTCACCAATGAAACTACTCCATCTCACGTGATGATCGGACATGGTTTAGTTGAGTTGGATCACATGATCACTTAGAGGATTAGAGGGATGTCTGTCTAAGTGGGAGTTCTTAAGTAATTTGATTAATTGAACTTAAATTTATCATGAACTTAGTACCTGGTAGTATCTTGCTTATGTATATTTGATTGTAGATAGATGGCCCGTGGTGTTGTTCCGTTGAATTTTAATGCATTCCTTGAGAAAGCAAAGTTGAAAGATGATGGTAGCAATTACACGGACTGGGTCCGTAACTTGAGGATTATCCTCATTGTTGCACAGAAGAATTACGTCCTGGAAGCACCGCTGGGTGCCAGGCCTGCTGCTGGAGCAACACCAGATGTTATGAACGTCTGGCAGAGCAAAGCTGATGACTACTCGATAGTTCAGTGTGCCATGCTTTACGGCTTAGAATCGGGACTTCAACGACGTTTTGAACGTCATGGAGCATATGAGATGTTCCAGGAGTTGAAGTTAATATTTCAAGAAATGCCCGAATTGAGAGATATGAAGTCTCCAATAAGTTCTATCAGTGAGCATATACTCAAAATGTCTGGGTATAATAATCACTTGATTCAGATGGGAGTTAATCTTCCAGATGATTGCGTCATTGATAGAATTCTCCAATCACTGCCACCAAGCTATAAGAGCTTCGTGATGAACTATAATATGCAAGGGATGAACAAGACTATTCCCGAGCTCTTCGCAATGCTGAAAGCTGTGGAGGTAGAAATCAAAAAGGAGCATCAAGTGTTGATGGTCAACAAGACCACTAGTTTCAAGAAAAAGGGCAAAGGGAAGAAGAAGGGAAACTTCAAGAAAAACGGCAAGCAAGTTGCTGCTCAAGAGAAGAAACCCAAGTCTGGACCTAAGCCTGAAACTGAGTGCTTCTACTGCAAGCAGACTGGTCACTGGAAGCGGAACTGCCCCAAGTATTTGGCGGATAAGAAGGATGGCAAGGTGAACAAAGGTATATGTGATATACATGTTATTGATGTGTACCTTACTAATGCTCGCAGTAGCACCTGGGTATTTGATACTGGTTCTGTTGCTAATATTTGCAACTCGAAATAGGGACTACGGACTAAGCGAAGATTGGCTAAGGACGAGGTGACGATGCGCGTGGGAAACGGTTCCAAAGTCGATGTGATCGCGGTCGACACGCTACCTCTACATCTATCTTCGGGATTAGTATTAGACCTAAGTAATTGTTATTTGGTGCCAGCGTTGAGCATGAACATTATATCTAGATCTTGTTTAATGTGAGACGGTTATTCATTTAAATCAGAGAATAATGGTTGTTCTATTTATATGAGTAATATCTTTTATGGTCATGCACCCTTGAAGAGTGGTCTATTCTTATTGAATCTCGATAGTAGTGATACACATATTCATAATGTTGAAGCCAAAAGATGCAGAGTTGATAATGATGGTGCAACTTATTTGTGGCACTGCCGTTTAGGTCATATCGGTGTAAAGCGCATGAAGAAACTCCATACTGATGGACTTTTGGAGCCACTTGATTATGAATCACTTGGTACTTGCGAACCGTGCCTCATGGGAAAGATGACTAAAACACCGTTCTCCGGTACAATGGAGAGAGCAACAGATTTGTTGGAAATCATACATACAGATGTATGTGGTCCAATGAATATTGAGGCTCGTGGCGGATATCGTTATTTTCTCACCTTCACAGATGACTTAAGCAGATATGGGTATATCTACTTAATGAAACATAAGTCTGAAACATTTGAAAAGTTCAAAGAATTTCAGAGTAAAGTTGAAAATCATCGTAACAAGGAAAAAAAAGTTTCTACGATCTGATTGTGGAGGAGAATATTTGAGTTACGAGTTTGGTGTACATTTGAAGCAATGCGGATTAGTTTCGCAACTCATGCCACCCGGAACACCACAACGTAATGGTGTGTCTGAACGTCGTAATCGCACTTTACTAGATATGGTGCGATCTATGATGTCTCTTACTGATTTACCGCTATCGTTTTGGGGTTATGCTTTAGAGACGGCCGCATTCACGTTAAATAGGGCACCATCAAAATCCGTTGAGACGACACCTTATGAACTATAGTTTGGCAAGAAACCAAAGTTGTCGTTTCTAAAAGTTTGGGGCTGCAATGCTTATGTCAAAAAACTTCAACCTGATAAGCTCGAACCCAAATCGGAGAAATGTGTCTTCATAGGATATCCAAAGGAAACTATTGGATACACCTTCTATCACAGATCCGAAGGCAAGACTTTTGTTGCTAAATTCGGAAACTTTCTGGAGAAGGAGTTTCTCTCGAAAGATGTGAGTGGGAGGAAAGTAGAACTTGATGAAGTAACTGTACCTGCTCCCTTATTGGAAAGTAGAACATCACAGAAAACTGTGTCTGCGACACCTACACCAATTAGTAAGGAAGCTGATGATAATGATCATGAAACTTCAGGACAAGATACTACTGAACCTCGTAGATCAACCAGAGTAAGATCCACACTAGAGTGGTACGGTAATCCTGCTCTAGAAATCATGCTGCTAGATCATGATGAACCTACGAACTATGAAGAAGCGATGGTGAGCCCAGATTCCGCAAAATGGCTTGAAGCCATGAAATCTGAGATGGGATCCATGTATGAGAACAAAGTATGGACTTTGGTTGACTTACCCGATGATCGGCAAGATATTGAGAATAAATGGATTTTCAAGAAGAAGACTGACGCTGACGGTAATATTACTGTCTACAAAGCTCGACTTATCGCAAAAGGTTTTCGACAAGTTGAAGGGGTTGACTACGATGAGACCTTCTCACCCGTAGCAATGCTTAAGTCTGTCCGAATCATGTTAGCAATTGCCGCATTTTATGATTATGAAATTTGGCAGATGGATGTCAAAATTGCATTCCTGAATGTATTTCTGGAAGAAGAGTTGTATATGATGCAACCGGAAGGTTTTGTCAATCCAACGGGAGCAAACAAAGTGTGCAAGCTCCAGCGATCCATTTATGGACTGGTGCAAGCCTCTCGGAGTTGGAATAAATGCTTTGATAGTGTGATCAAAGCATTTGGTTTTTATACAGACTTTCGGAGAAGCTTGTATTTACAAGAAAGTGAGTGGGAGCTGTGTAGAATTTCTGATATTATATGTAGATGACATATTACTGATTGGAAATGATATAGAATTTCTGGATAGCATAAAGGGATACTTGAATAAGAGTTTTTCAATGAAAGACCTCGGTGAAGCTGCTTACATATTAGGCATAAAGATCTATAGAGATAGATCAAGACGCTTAATTGGACTTTCACAAAGCACATACCTTGACAAGATTTTGAAGAAGTTCAAAATGGATCAAGCAAAGAAAGGGTTCTTGCGTGTGTTACAAGGTGTGAAGTTGAGTCAGACTCAATGCCCGACCACTGCAGAAGATAGAGAGAAAATGAAAGATGTTCCCTATGCTTCAGCCATAGGCTCTATCATGTATGCAATGCTGTGTACCAGACCTGATGTGTGCCTTGCTATAAATTAGTAGGGAGGTACCAAAGTAATCCAGGAGTGGATCACTGGACAGCGGTCAAGAACATCCTGAAATACCTGAAAAGGACTAAGGATATGTTTCTCGTATATGGAGGTGACAAAGAGCTCATTGCAAACGGTTACATTGATGCAAGCTTTGACACTAATTCGGACGATTCTAAATCGCAAACCGGATACATGTTTACATTAAACAGTGGAGCTGTCAGTTGGTGCAGTTCAAAACAAAGCGTCGTGGTGGGATCTACATGTGAAGCAGAGTACATAGCTGCTCCGGAAGCAGCAAACGAAGGAGTCTGGATGAAGGAGTTCATATCCAATCTAGGTGTCATACCTAGTGCATCGGTGTTGGGGAACGTAGTAATTTCAAAAAAATTCCTACGCACACGCAAGATCATGGTGATGCAGAGCAACGAGAGGGGAGAGTGTTGTCTACGTACCGACGCAGACCAACTGTGGAAGAGTTCACAATGTAGAGGAAGTAGTCGTACGTCTTCCCGATCCAACCGATCCAAGCACCGTTACTCTGGCACCTCCGAGTTCTTAGCACACGTACAGCTCGATAACGATCCCCGGACTCCGATCCAGCAAAGTGTCGGGGAAGAGTTCCGTCAGCACGACGGTGTGGTGACGATCTTGATGTTCTATCGATGCAGGGCTTCGCCTAAGCACTACAACGATATGATCGAGGTGGATTATGGTGGCAGGGGGCACCGCACACGGCTAAGGAACGATCTCAATGATCAACTTGTGTGTCTAGAGGTCCCCCCTGCCTCCATATATAAAGGAGCCAAGGGGGAGGGGTGCGGCCAGCCCTATGGAGGCGCAGGAGGAGTCCTACTCCTACCGGGAGTAGGACTCCCCCCCCCCAATCCTATTCCAAATAGGATTCCCAAGGGGGAATGAGAGAGAGAGAGGTGGCCGGCCACCTCTCCTAGTCCTAATAGGACTAGGGGAGGGGGGAGGCATGCAGCCCATCATGGGCAGCCCCTTTCACCTTTCCACTAAAGCCCAATAAGGCCCATATGGTTCCCGGGGGGTTCCGGTAACCTCCCGGTAATCCGGTAAAATCCCGATTTCACCCGGAACACTTCCGATGTCCAAACATAGGCTTCCAATATATCAATCTTTATGTCTCGACCATTTCGAGACTCCTCGTCATGTCCGTGATCACATCCGGGACTCCGAACAACCTTCGATACATCAAAATGCATAAACTCATAATAACTGTCATCGTAACGTTAAGCGTGCGGACCCTACGGTTCGAGAACAATGTAGACATGACCGAGACACATCTCCGGTCAATAACCAATAGCGGGACCTGGATGCCCATATTGGCTCCTACATATTCTACGAAGATCTTTATCGGTCAGACCGCATAACAACATACGTTGTTCCCTTTGTCATCGGTATGTTTACTTGCCCGAGATTCGATCGTCGGTATCCAATACCTAGTTCAATCTCGTTACCGGCAAGTCTCTTTACTCGTTCCGTAATACGTCATCCCGCAACTAACTCATTAGTTGCAATGCTTGCAAGGCTTAAGTGATGTGCATTACCGAGAGGGCCCAGAGTTATCTCTCCGACGACCGGAGTGACAAATCCTAATCTCGAAATACGTCAACCCAACATGTACCTTTGGAGAACCTGTAGAGCACCTTTATAATCACCCAGTTACGTTGTGACGTTTGGTAGCACACAAAGTGTTCCTCCGGCAAATGGGAGTTGCATAATCTCATAGTCATAGGAACATGTATAAGTCATGAAGAAAGCAATAGCAACATACTAAACGATCGGGTGCTAAGCTAATGGAATGGGTCATGTCAATCAAATCATTCAACTAATGATGTGATCCCGTTAATCAAATAACAACTCTTTGTCCATGGTTAGGAAACATAACCATCTTTGATTAACGAGCTAGTCAAGTAGAGGCATACTAGTGACACTCTGTTTGTCTATGTATTCACACATGTATTATGTTTCCGGTTAATACAATTCTAGCATGAATAATAAACATTTATCATGAAATAAGGAAATAAATAATAACTTTATTATTGCCTCTAGGGCATATTTCCTTCAGTCTCCCACTTGCACTAGAGTCAATAATCTAGTTGACATCGCTATGTGATTAACACCAATAGTTCACATCTTTATGTGATTGGTTCACATCTCCATGTGACTAACACCCAAAGGGTTTACTAGATTCAATAATCTAGTTCACATCGCTATGTGATTAACACCCAAAGAGTACTAAGGTGTGATCATGTTTTGCTTGTGAGAGAATCTTAGTCAATGGGTCTGCCACATTCAAATCCACATGTATTTTGCAAATTTCTATGTCAACAATGCTCTGCATGGAGCTACTCTAGCTAATTGCTCCCACTTTCAATATGTATCTAGACCGAGACTTAGAGTCATCTAGATTAGTGTCAAAACTTGCATCGGCGTAACCCTTTACGACAAACCTTTTTATCACGTCCATAATCGAGAAACATATCCTTATTTCACTAAGGATAATTCTGACAGCTGTCCAGTGATCTACTCCTAGATCACTATTGTACTCCCTTGCCAAATCAGTGCAGGGTATACAATAGATCTGGTATACAACATGACATACTTTATAGAACCTATGGCCAAGGCATAGGGAATGACTTTCATTCTCTTTCTATCTTCTGCCGTGGTCGGGCTTTGAGTCTTACTCTACTTCACACCTTATAATACAGGCAAGAACTCATTCTTTGACTGCTCCATTTTGAACTACTTCAAAATCTTGTCAAGGTATGTACTCATTGAAAAAACTTATCAAGCGTCTTGATCTATCTCTATAGATCTTGAAGCTCAATATGTAAGCAGCTTCACCAAAGTCTTTCTTTGAAAAACTCCTTTCAAACACTCCTTTATGCTTTACAGAATAATTCTACATTATTTCCGATCAACAATATGTCATTCACATATACTTATCAGAAATGTTGTAGTGCTCCCACTCACTTTCTTGTAAATACAGGCTTCACCGCAAGTCTGTATAAAACTATATGCTTTGATCAACTCATCAAAGCATATATTCCAACTCCGAGATGCTTGCACCAGTCCACAGATGGATCGCTGGAGCTTGCACATTTTGTTAACACCTTTCGGATTGACAAAACCTTCTGTTGCATCATATACAACTCTTCTTTAATAAATCCATTAAGGAATGCAGTTTTGTTTATCCATTTGCCAGATTTCATAAAATGCGGCAATTACTAACATGATTCGGACAGACTCAAGCAGAGATACGAGTGAGAAGCTCTCATCGTAGTCAACACCTTGAACTTGTCGAAAACCTTTTGCGACAATTCTAGCTTTGTAGATAGTAACACTACTATCAGCGTCCATCTTCCTCTTGAAGATCCATTTATTCTCAATTGCTTGCCAATCATCGGGCAAGTCAACCAAAGTCCAAACTTTGTTCTCATACATGGATCATATCTCAGATTTCATGGCCTCAAACCATTTCGCGGAATCTGGGCTCATCATCGCTTCCTCATAGTTCGTAGGTTCGTCATGGTCAAGTAACATGACCTCCAGAACAGGATTACCATACCACTATGGTGCGGATCTCACTCTGGTTTACCTACGAGATTCGGTAGTAACTTGATCTGAAGTTACATGATCATCATCATTAGCTTCCTCACTAATTGGTGTAGTAGTCACAGGAACAGATTTCTGTGATGAACTACTTTCCAATAAAGGAGCAGGTACAGTTACCTCATCAAGTTTTCTACTTTCCTCCCACTCACTTCTTTTGAGAGAAACTCCTTCTCTAGAAAGGATCCATTCTTAGCAACGAATGTCTTGCCTTCGGATCTGTGATAGAAGGTGTACCCAACAGTCTCCTTTGGGTATCCTATGAAGACACATTTCTCCGATTTGGGTTCGAGCTTATCAGGTTGAAGCTTCTTCACATAAGCATCGCAGCCCCAAACTTTAAGAAACGACAACTTTGGTTTCTTGCCAAACCATAGTTCATAAGGTGTCGTCTCAACGGATTTTGATGGTGCCCTATTTAACGTGAATGCGGCTGTCTCTAGAGCGTATCACCAAAAAAATAGCGGTAAATCTGTAAGAGACATCATAGATCGCACCATATCTAGTAAAGTACGATTACGACGTTCGGACACACCATTACGCTGTGGTGTTCCGGGTGGCGTGAGTTGCGAAACTATTCCACAGTTTTTCAAATGTACACCAAACTCGTAACTCAAATATTCTCCTCCACGATCAGATCGTAGAAACTTTATTTTCTTGTTACGATGATTTTCAACTTCACTCTGAAATTCTTTGAACTTTTCAAATGTTTCAGATTTGTGTTTCATTAAGTAGATATACCCATATCTGCTTAAATCATCTGTGAAGGTGAGAAAATAACGATACCCGCTGCAAGCCTTAAATATTCATCGGACCACATACATCAGTATGTATGATTTCCAACAAATCTGTTGCTTGCTCCATTGTTCCGGAGAACGGTGTTTTAGTCATCTTGCCCAAAAGGCATGGTTCGCAAGCATCAAGTGATTCATAATCAAGTGATTCCGAAAGCCCATCAGCATGGAGTTTCTTCATGCACTTTATACCAATATGACCTAAACGGCAGTGCCACAAATAAGTTGCACTATCATTATTAACTTTGCATCTTTTGGTTTCAATATTATGAATATGTGTATCACTACGATCGAGATCCAACGAACTTGTTTCATTGGGTGTATGACCATCGAAGGTTTTATCCATGTAAACAGAACAACAATTATTCTCTGACTTTAGTGAATAACCGTATTGCAATAAACATGATCAAATCATATTCATGCTCAACGCAAAAACCAAATAACACTTATTTAAGTTCAACACTAATCCCGAAAGTATAGGGGAGTGTGTGATGATGATCATATCAATCTTAGAACTACTTCCAACACACATCGTCACTTCACCCTTAACTAGTCTCTGTTTATTCTGCAACTCCTGTTTCGAGTTACTACTCTTAGCAACTGAACCAATATCAAATACTGAGGGGTTGCTATAAACACTAGTAAAGCACACATCCATAACATGTATATCAAATATACTTTGGTTCACTTTGCCATCCTTCTTATCCGCCAAATACTTGGGGCAGTTTCGCTTCCAGTGACCAGTCCCTTTGAAGTAGAAGCACTTAGTCTCAGGCTTAGGACCAGATTTGGGCTTCTTCACTTGAGCAGCAACTTGCTTGCCGTTCTTCTTGAAGTTCCCCTTCTTCCCTTTTGCCCTTTTCTTCAAACTAGTGGTCTTGTCAACCATCAACACTTGATGTTTTTCTTGATTTCTACCTTCGTCGATTTCAGCATCACGAAGAGCTTGGGAATCGTTTCCGTTATCCCTTGCATATCATAGTTCATCACGAAGTTCTACTAACTTGGTGATGGTGACTAGAGAATTCTGTCAATCACTATCTTATCTGGAAGATTAACTCTCACTTGATTCAAGCGATTGTAGTACCCAGACAATCTGAGCACATGCTCACTAGTTGAGCGATTCTCCTCCATCTTTTAGCTATAGAACTTGTTGAAGACTTCATATCTCTCAACTCGGGTATTTGCTTGAAATATTAACTTCAACTCCTGGAACATCTCATATGGTCCATGACGTTCAAAATGTCTTTGAACTCCCGATTCTTAGCCATTAAGCATGGTGCACTAAACTATCAAGTAGTCATCATATTGAGCTAGCCAAACGTTCATAACGTCTGCATCTGCTCCTGCAATAGGTCTGTCACCTAGCGGTGCATCAAGGACATAATTTTTCTGTGCAGCAATGAGGATAAACCTCAGATCACGGATCCAATCCGTATCATTGCTACTAACATCTTTCAACACAATTTTCTCTAGGAACATATCAAAATAAACATATGAAAGCAACAACGCGAGCTATTGATCTACAACATAGATATGCTAATACTACCAGGACTAAGTTCATGATAAATTAAAGTTCAATTAATCATATTACTTAAGAACTCACACTTAGATAGACATCCCTCTAATCCTCTAAGTGATCACGTGATCCAAATCAACTAAACCATAACCGATCATCACGTGAGATGGAGTAGTTTTCAATGGTGAACATTGTTATGTTGATCATATCTACTATATGATTCACGCTCGACCTTTCGGTCTCCGTGTTCCGAGGCCATATCTGCATGTGCTAGGCTCGTCAAGTTTAACCTGAGTATTCTGTGTGTGCAAAACTGGCTTGCACCCGTTGTAGATGGACGTAGAGCTTATCACACCCGATCATCACGTGGTGTCTGGGCACGACGAACTTTGGCAACGGTGCATACTCAGGGAGAACACTTCTTGATAATTTAGTGAGAGATTATCTTATAATGCTACCGTCAATCAAAGCAAGATAAGATGCATAAAAAAGATAAACATCACATGCAATCAATATAAGTGATACGATATGGCCATCATCATCTTGTGCTTGTGATCTCCATCTCCGAAGCACCGTTATGATCACCATCGTCACCGGCGCGACACCTTGATCTCCATCGTAGCATCGTTGTCGTATCGGCAATCTTATGCTTTCACGACTATCACTACCGCTTAGTAATAAAGTAAAGCATTACATCGCGATTGCATTGCATACAATAAAGCGACAACCATATGGCTCCTGCCAGTTGCCGATAACTCGGTTACAAAACATGATCATCTCATACAATAAAATTTAGCATCATGCCTTGACCATAGCACATCACAACATGCCCTGCAAAAACAAGTTAGACGTCCTCTACTTTGTTGTTGCAAGTTTTACGTGGCTGCTACGGGCTTAAGCAAGAACCAATCTCACCTACGCATCAAAACCACAACGATAGTTTGTCAAATAGACTCCGTTTTAACCTTCTCAAGGACCGGGCGTAGCCACACTCGGTTCAACTAAAGTTGGAGAGACAGTCGCCCGCAAGCCATCTATGTGCAAAGCACGTCGAGGGAACCGGTCTCGCGTAAGCGTACGCGTGAGGTTGGTCCGGGTCATCTCGTCCAACAATACCGCCGAACCAAAGTATGACATGCTGGTAGGCAGTATGACTTATATCGCCCACAACTCACTTGTGTTCTACTCGTGCATATAACATCAACATATAAAACCTAGGCTCGGATGCCACTGTTGGGGAACGTAGTAATTTCAAAAAATTTCCTACGCACACGCAAGATCATGGTGATGCACAACAACGAGAGGGGAGAGTGTTGTCTACGTACCAACACAGACCAACTGCGGAAGCGTTCACAATGTAGAGGAAGTAGTCGTACGTCTTCCCGATCCGACCGATCCAAGCACCGTTACTCCGGCACCTCCGAGTTCTTAGCACACGTACAACTCGATGACGATCCCCGGACTCCGATCCAGCAAAGTGTCGGGGAAGATTTCAGTCAGCACGACGGCGTGGTGACGATCTTGATGTTCTACCGACGCAGGGCTTCGCCTAAGCACTACAACGATATGATTGAGGTGGATTATGGTGGCAGGGGGCACCGCACACGGCTAAGGAACGATCTCAATGATCAACTTGTGTGTCTAGAGGTGCCCCTGCCTCCGTATATAAAGGAGCCAAGGGGAAGGGGTGCGGCCAGCCCTATGGAGGCGCAGGAGGAGTCCTACTCCTACCGGGAGTAGGACTCCCCCCAATCCTATTCCAAATAGGATTCCCAAGGGGGAAAGAGAGAGAGAGAGGTGGCCGGCCACCTCTCCTAGTCCTAATAGGACTAGGGGAGGGGGAGGCGTGCAGCCCATCATGGGCAGCCCCTTTCACCTTTCCACTGAAGCCCAATAAGACCCATATGGTTCCCGGGGGGGGTCCGGTAACCTCCCGGTAATCCGGTAAAATCCCGATTTCACCCGGAACACTTATGATGTCCAAACATAGGCTTCCAATATATCAATCTTTATGTCTTGACCATTTTGAGACTCCTCGTCATGTCCGTGATCACATCCGGGACTCCGAACAACCTTCGGTACATCAAAATGCATAAACTCATAATAACTGTCATCGTAACGTTAAGCGTGCGGACCCTACGGTTCGAGAACAATGTAGACATGACCGAGACACATCTCCGGTCAATAACCAATAGCGGGACCTGGATGCCCATATTGGCTCCTACATATTCTACGAAGATCTTTATCGGTCAGACCGCATAACAACAACGTTGTTCCCTTTGTCATCGGTATGTTTACTTGCCCGAGATTCGATC
>NW_025228875.1:14658-24355 GCF_018294505.1 Triticum aestivum
GGTTAATACAATTCTAGCATGAATAATAAACATTTATCATGAAATAAGGAAATAAATAATAACTTTATTATTGCCTCTAGGGCATATTTCCTTCAATCGGGTCCAATGAAAATCTTTTGTGACAACACTGGTGCAATTACCTTGGCAAAGGAATCCAGATTTCACAAGAGAACCAAGCACATCAAGAGACGCTTCAATTCCATCCGGGATCTAGTCCAGGTGGGAGACATAGAGATTTGCAAGATACATACGGAGCTGAATGTAGCAGACCCGTTGACTAAGCCTCTTCCATGAGCAAAACATGATCAGCACCAAAGCTCCATGGGTGTTAGAATCATTACTGTGTAATCTAGATTATTGACTCTAGTGCAAGTGGGAGACTGAAGGAAATATGCCCTAGAGGCAATAATAAAGTTATTATTTATTTCCTTATATCATGATAAAAGTTTATTATTCATGCTAGAATTGTATTAACCGTAAACATAATACATGTGTGAATACATAGACAAACAGAGTGTCACTAGTATGCCTCTACTTGACTAGCTCATTAATCAAAGATGGTTATGTTTCCTAACCATTGACAAAGAGTTGCCATTTGATTAACGGGATCACATCATTAGTTGAATGATCTGATTGACATGACCCATTCCATTAGCTTAGCATCCGACCGTTTAGTATGTTGCTATTGCTTTCTTCATGACTTATACATGTTCCTATGACTATGAGAGTATGTAACTCCCGTGTGCCGGAGGAACACTTTGTGTGCTACCAAACGTCACAACGTAACTGGGTGATTATAAAGGTACTCTACAGTTGTCTCCATAGGTACATGTTGGGTTGACGTATTTCGAGATTAGGATTTGTCACTCCGATCGTCGGAGAGGTATCTCTGGGCCCTCTCGGTAATGCACATCACTTAAGCCTTGCAAGCAATGCAACTAATGAGTTAGTTGCGAGATGATGTATTACAGAACGAGTAAAGAGACTTGCCGGTAACGAGATTGAACTAGGTATTGGATACCGACGATCGAATCTCGGGCAATTAACATACCGATGACAAAGGGAACAACGTATGTTGTTATGCGGTCTGACCGATAAAGATCTTCGTAGAATATGTAGCCAATATGGGCATCCAGGTCCCGCTATTGGTTATTGACCGGAGACATGTCTCGGTCATGTCTACATTGTTCTCGAACCCGTAGGGTCCGCACGCTTAAGGTTTCAATGACAGTTATATTATGAGTTTATACGTTTTGATGTACCTAAGGTTGTTCAGAGTCCCGGATGTGATCAAGGACATGACGAGGAGTCTCGAAATGGTCGAGACATAAAGATTGATATATTAGACGGCTATATTCGGACACCGGAAGTGTTCCGGGTGATTTCGGAGAAAACCGGAAAGCCAGAGGGTTACCGGAACCCCTTCGGGAGAAGTAATGGGCCATATGGGCCTTAGTGGAGAGAGAGAGGGGCAGCCAAAGGTGGGCCGCGCGCCTCCTCCCCCCTGGTCCGAATTGGACTAGGAAAGGGGGGGCGGCGCCCCCCTTTCCTTCTCCCTCCCCACTTCTTTCCCCCTCCTATTAGGAGTCCTACTCCTACTAGGAGGAGGACTCCTCCTTGGCGCGCCATAGGGGCCGGCCGGCCTCCTCCTCTCTTGAACCTTTATATACGGAGGCAGGGGCACCCCAGAAACACACAAGTTGATCCACGTGATCATATTCTTAGCAGTGTGCGGCGCCCGCTGCCACCATAATCCTCGATAATATTGTAGTGGTGCTTAGGCGAAGCCCTGCGACAGTAGTACATCAAGATCGTCACCACGCCGTCGTGCTGACGGAACTCTTCCCCGATACTTTGCTGGATCGGAGTCCGGGGATCGTCATCGAGCTGAACGTGTGCTAAAACTCGGAGGTGACGTAGTTTCGGTGCTTGATCGGTCGGGCCGTGGAGACGTACGACTACATCAACCAAACGCTTCCGTTGTTGATCTACAAGGGTACGTAGATCACACTCTCCCCTCTCGTTGCTATGCATCACCATGATCTTGCGTGTGCGTAGGAATTTTTTTGAAATTACTATGTTCCCCAACAACCCCTCCCTCAATTTCTGTCTAGGGTTCCCTGCCTCCACCTCTGCCATCACGGAAGCCGAGGGCACGTCGCCGCCTCTGCCGTTCCCTAGGGATGCCGCCTCCGTGGATGAAGTGGTTCCATTCGATCGGTACACAAGAGGAACCCATCTGTGGCCACATCACCCCTGACATGTTGATGTGCATGGAGTATTCATATGATACACAAGGACAAGAAATCTAGCAAATAATGTTCTAATCAGTTGGGTTATCCCCTTTTGAAAAAAAATCTTGATCAGTTTATTGGTTGATTTGATTGCATTAGGTTATTTCTAATTATGTTTGAATTTCATCAGATTTGTACTTAAGTTTGTTTCTCTCATTGAATAAATTGATTGCCAATCCTACAGGCTGGGTGAGAAGCAAACAAGGGTCACGGTGAACTATTGCTAGCTTCAGGAGATGCTCACATGAAGACACGGTTGCCGGATGTTGCATACAACTAAAGTTAGCTTCTCTTTGAAAATCTCTTAATTGTTTCACTTACCTTCTTTTTACTATCAGCAGTTTCTACCTTTTCAAGTTGTTTGGTTATGAGCCAAGACTGAAGATATACAAGCTTATGGTTAGTATTATCCCTTTTTCATATGTTTTGGTTATTGTTTTAGTTAGCTAGACGGATGTGCTGCAGTTAAATAATCGAATGGCGTCTATACTTATATCATTGTTTGGTTTATGTAATTGTTGGCGCCAATATCTTGACTCGCTAAAAGTGCATGCAAATTTCTTACTGAAACAAGCATGTTGACGTGTCAGTCAAGGGGTCCCTGCATCTGTGGTGTTTGGCTCGCTATGGTGGTCGACCATGGAATACTTGTGAGGGAGAGCACCCCTTTAGTGCCTCTTCGCATAGTTCCTCCGGCGTGCACAGCTTAAGCCTTGTTACCATGGATGACAAAGTCTGCCTTGTCATGACGCCCACGCGCGGGTACACACATAGGCATACTAAGATCGTTATTAATTAATCCATGCAGTTTCATGTCCAGGCCAATGTTTAGTTGGGGAAGTGTTGTTGATTTTT
This sequence comes from Triticum aestivum, assembly GCF_018294505.1. NCBI lineage: Eukaryota > Viridiplantae > Streptophyta > Magnoliopsida > Poales > Poaceae > Triticum > Triticum aestivum. The sequence continues at coordinate 17,808 of NW_025228875.1, forward strand.
TTATTCAGACACGAGTGTCAGTGTTGATTTTGAGGGCATTGTTAGGTGTTTTAGTTGAGCTAGCAATGGGGCATAGTGGATCTGTCATCATTTTTCTGAAATGGGTAAAAGATGTTCAGCGTTGGCTCTATATTTTCAAGGGCATGTGCTTCTCTGAAGATGCTTCAGCTGCATTTTTGTTTACCCATCATTCGGTGGCAAATCACTGATTCCTCGCGGGTTGCAGATGATGAGTACTCACATTTTTGGTCTTACTGATTTTGTTAGACTGATGGGTGCACGACAATTTTTGGTCTTACTGATTTCGTCTGAGAGATAATCAGATAAAACGACAATTGACTTCCAACTAACCACACCTAGATAATCAGATAACTACATTTTGAAGTTAGTATACATTCATTCTGTTCTTACAAAATATTTATTTATATAGCTTGTTATCATCTAATTTAAGGTTAAATTTCCTCACTGTAAATCCTAAATTTGTTGGCAGCATGGACCACCAGATAGGTAAGCAAGAGAAGGACTGGTTCATAATCATCTTATTTGTTCTACTTGGACTGTCGTTGTTACTTGCAGTTGCCTCTGCTACCATGTGGCAACGCAACCATGAAGGGCTTGACGTGTTGGTTGTCAAGAAGCACTAGGTCGACGGTAGATAAGGCATCCAGGAAGCCAGAGCACGGGAGAGCGATGACGCTCAAAGGGTGAGGTTGCCAAATGGTGCGGTGACACAAGCTTACTAGCCAAGCAGACTACATTATGGACTATTTACACATCATGGACTAAAATTGTACTATTTACACATCATGGACTAAAATTGGACTTTTTTCTGGACTCACATCTTTTATATAATCTATACTCAAGTCTGATATGCCTTTTATTATTCTATAGTTAAGTACAATCTTTTACAAGTGCTTCATGATTTTACCCTATCTGCAGAAATCATTTAAGTTTTTTTTGGACAGAAAGACTGTAAGGGAACCCCCCTTGTTGGGGAATGTAGTAATTTCAAAAAAATTCCTACACACACGCAATATCATGGTGATGCATAGCAACGAGAGGGGAGAGAGTGATCTACGTACCCTTGTAGATCGACAACGGAAGCATTTGGTTGATGTAGTCGTACGTCTCCACGGCCCGACCGATCAAGCACCGAAACTACGGCACCTCCGAGTTCTAGCACACGTTCAGCTTGATGACGATCCCCGGACTCCGATCCAACAAAGTGTCGGGGAAGAGTTCCGTCAGCACGACGGCGTGGTGACGATATTGATGTAATACTATCGCAGGGCTTCGCCTAAGCACCGCTACAATATTATCGAGGACTATGGTGGAAGGGGGCACCGCACACGGCTAAGAATATGATCACGTGGATCAACTTGTGTCTCTAGGGGTGCCCCTGCCTCCGTATATAAAGGTTAAAGAGGGGGAGGCCGGCCGGCCATCATAGGGCGCGCCAGGAGGAGTCATACTCCCTCCGGGAGTAGGACTCCCCCCCCCAATCCTAGTTGGAATAGGATTCGCGAGGTGGGAAAAGAGGGAGAGAGAAGGAGGGGGGCGCCGGCCCCCTCTCTCCTTGTCCTATTCGGACTAGGGGGGAGGGGCGCGCGGCCCAGCCCTGGCCGCCTCTCCTCTTCTTCCACTAAGGCCCACTAAGGCCCATATAGCTCCCGGGGGGTTCCGGTAACCTCCCGGTACTCCGGTAAAATCCCGATTTCACCCGGAACACTTCCGATATCCAAACATAGGCTTCCAATATATCAATCCTTATGTCTCGACCATTTCGAGACTCCTCATCATGTCCGTGATCTCATCCGGGACTCGGAACAACCTTCAATACATCAAAACGTATAAACTCATAATATAACTGTCATCAAAACCTTAAGCGTGCGGACCCTATGGGTTTGAGAACAATGTAGACATGACTGAGACACGTCTCCGGTCAATAACCAATAGCGGGACCTGGATGCCCATATTGGTTCCTACATATTCTACGAAGATCTTTTATCGGTCAGACCGCATAACAACATACGTTGTTCCCTTTGTCATCGGTATGTTACATGCCCGAGATTCGATCGTCGGTATCCAATACCTAGTTCAATCTCGTTACCGGCAAGTCTCTTTACTCGTTCCGTAATACGTCATCCCGCAACTAACTCATTAGTTGCAATGCTTGCAAGGCTTAAGTGATGTGCATTACCGAGAGGGCCCAGAGTTATCTCTCCGACGACCGGAGTGACAAATCCTAATCTCGAAATACGTCAACCCAACATGTACCTTTGGAGACACCTGTAGAGCACCTTTATAATCACCCAGTTACGTTGTGACGTTTGGTAGCACACAAAGTGTTCCTCCGGCACACGGGAGTTACATAATCTCATAGTCATAGGAACATGTATAAGTCATGAAGAAAGCAATAGCAACATACTAAACGATCGGATGCTAAGCTAATGGAATGGGTCATGTCAATCAGATCATTCAACTAATGATGTGATCCCGTTAATCAAATGACAACTCTTTGTCCATGGTTAGGAAACATAACCATCTTTGATTAACGAGCTAGTCAAGTAGAGGCATACTAGTGACACTTTGTTTCACTGGTAGAAAAAGGGCCTATAGTCCCGGTTCGCAAGGGCCTTTAGTCCCGGTTCCTGAACCGGGACTAAAGTGTCGGTACTAATGCCCCGACCCTTTAGTCCCGGTTCAATCCAGAACCGGGACTGATGGGCCTCCACGTGGGCAGTGCGCAGAGCCCAGGCAGGAGACCCTTTGGTCCCGGTTGGTGGCACCAACCGGGACCAATAGGCATCCACGCGTCAGCATTTCTGTGGCTGGGGTTTTTGTTTTTTTTTTGAAAGGGGGGTTGGGGGTTTTGGGGGGTTAATTTAGGTGTTTCATATATTGTGTTAGCTAGCTATAATTAATAGAGAGAAGTGTCCTCTCTTATGTCCGTGCTTGGTCGACGCTACGTACTATACATACGTATAGAGAGGACTAGACACGCTGGCTAGCTAGTAAGCAAACGAAGGAAACAGAAGATCGTGATGAACATATATGCATACAGAGAGAAGTGATATCGACCACCTCTCTTTCTCCGAGAGATTGGTCGAACAACAAGTTCTCGTATATCTATCTGACACTACCGGCTACATATATACAATAATTATCTCTTACAAATATAATCATACGGACTCAGGGTTAACATAGAATTCTCCATCTTCAGGGATCACGTGGTCAAAAAAGAATGCCGCCAATTCCTCTTGAATTGCTCGCATGCGAGCTGGTGCTAGGAGTTCATCCCTCTTCCGAAACATCTAATTTAAAGAAGGGGGTCAATACATATATATATCAATGAATGAAACTCAACACAAATGATGGTAATAAAATAAAATTGTGAATATTGTTATTTACGTACTTCATATTGTTCGTCAGTGTAGCCCCGCTCACAGGTCGTGTGGCGGATGGACTCGCAAACATAGTATCCACAGAAATCATTCCCTTGTTCCTGCCACAACCACTTTACAAGAAATAGAGGTTAATCAAACTGATAAGCAAGAATGCCAAATGGTATTGATGAAAATAGCGCTTGAATGACTAGTAGATGCGCTTAAAATGCTACTATAGCTAGTACTTACTTTCGGGTGTCTAAATTGCAGCTCCTTCGGCAGTCCCGGAGCTTTTCTGGTGAATTTTCTCCAAACCCAGCCGGACAAAGAAAACAATTAATTGATATATCAGGAAATGAACAAAGTTACTGATATGGTGGATAATGATCAATTTAACTTACTTCTCGAGTATTTGAGTCATGTCTGCATAGTCCTCGGGATCTTTTCGTCTTGAGTCTAAGACGGTTACTAGTCCCTGCTCAAGCTTAATATGTAGGAGAATATAGTAGAAACTGCACATGCATGCATAACTCATCAATTACATTACTATAACCTTGACTAATATATAAGGGAAACCGAATACGCACAAGACAGTAACACTCACTTGAAGTTGTAAGGAAAGAGTATTATATCTTTGTTTTGATTTATTATCAACGATTGTAGCATGCTGGCCTTGGTATCTGCGGCATGAAATTGTGAGAGGCCACCAGCGCAAGATTTGGCGGCATGCTAGCCCCCGGAGGCCGCCGGCCACAGCCGTAGACGCGCGAAAGGCGATCCGCGTAGAGGGAATTTTCCGGATACTTCTCCATCACCAAGAGTTATGAAAAAATACCATCGTTCCTATAGAACATGTGCCCACGTCGTGCAAAAATATCATGATTTTATCGCGCTCCGAGTATTTAGTAATATAGACGCCGCATCGTTACCGCAGAACGTCTACTACCGTGTCATCGCCGTCCGTGAGGGGGGCCACGCCCCGGAGACGCGTCCCGCCTCTTCGGACATGCCACCACACCACCCCGCATGTATGAGGGGCCGGTGCGACGCTCCGGTGGCATTGCTACCCCCAGTGCCCCCGTCCCGCCTAACCCTGTAGCGTTTGACCACGGGATCTACCCCTTTGACTTTGCATGAACGGGCTTTGACCAATGAACCTCCCCACCCGGTTGTGTTAGGTCAGCCCATAGGAACACTTTGGAGCAACATCCGGGGAAGACCCACAGCAAGATCCCCTCCATGTAGAACCCACGCGTCCGTTTCCCCCTCCAGGTGCCGGCGGCAGCGCCGTTCATGAGGGGGGCACACCCCGGACACGCGTGCCGGGCGTTTGCAACCGCGACAACACTTCCAGACTTGTGAGAGGCCGCCGGCATAAGATTTGGCGGCATGCTAGCCCCCGGAGGCCGCAGGCCACAGCCGTAGACGCGCGAAGGGCAATCCACGTAGAGGGAATTTTTCGGATACTTCTCCATCACCAAAAATTATGAAAAAAATACCATCGTTCCTATAGCACATGTGCCCACGTCGTGCAAAAAAAATCATGATTTTATCGCGCTCCAAGTATTTAGTAATATTGACGCCGCATCGTTACCGCAGAACGTCTACTACCGTGTCGTTGCCGTCCGTGAGGGGGCCACGCCCCGGAGACGCGTCCCGCCTCTTCGGACATGCCACCACACCACCCCGCATGTATAAGGGCCCGGTGCGACGCTCCGGTGGCATTGCTACCCCCAATGCCCCCGCCCCGCCTAACCCTGTAGCGTTTGACCATGGGATCTACCCCTTTGACTTTGCACGGACGGGCTTTGACCAATGGACCTCCCCACCCGGTTGTGTTAGGTCAGCCCATAGGAACACTTTGGAGCAACATCCGGGGAAGTCCCACAGCAAGATCCCCTCCGTGTAGACCCCACGCGTCCGTTTCCCCCCTCCAGGTGCCGGCGGCAGCGCCGTTCGTGAGGGGGGCACACCCCGGACACGCGTGCCGGGCGTTTGCAACCGCGACAACACTTCCAGACTTGTGAGAGGCCGCCGGCGCAAGATTTGGCGGCATGCTAGCCCCCGGAGGCCGCCGGCCACAGCCGTAGACGCGCGAAGGGCAATCCGCGTAGAGGGAATTTTTCGGATACTTCTCCATCACCAAAAATTATGAAAAAATACCATCGTTCCTATAGCACATCTGCCCACATCGTGCAAAAAAAATCATGATTTTATCGCGCTCCGAGTATTTAGTAATATTGAGCCGCATCGTTACCGCAGAACGTCTACTACCGTGTCATCGCCGTTCGTGAGGGGGGCCACGCCCCGGAGACGCGTCCCGCCTCTTAGGACATGCCACCACACCACACCACATGTATGAGGGCCCGGTGCGATGCTCCGGTGGCATTGCTACCCCCCAGTGCCCTCGTCCCGCCTAACCGTGTAGCGTTTGACCACGGGATCTACCCCTTTGACTTTGCACGGACGGGCTTTGACCAGTGGACCTCCCCACCCGGTTGTGTTAGGTCAGCCCATAGGAACACTTTGGAGCAACATCCGGGGCAGACCCACAGCAAGACCCCCTCCGTGTAGACCCCACGCGTTCGTTTCCCCCCTCTAGGTGCTGGCGGCAGCGCCGTCCGTGAGGGGGGCACACCCCGGACACGCGTGCCGGGCGTTTGCAACCACGACAACACTTCCAGACTTGTGAGAGGCCACCAGCGCAAGATTTGGCGGCATGCTAGCCCCCGGAGGCCGCCGGCCACAGCCGTAGACGCGCGAAGGGCAATCCGCGTGGAGGGAATTTTTCAGATACTTCTCCATCACCAAAAATTATGAAAAAATACCATCGTTTCTATAGCACATGTGCCCACGTCGTGCAAAAAAATCATGATTTTATCGCGCTCCGAGTATTTAGTAATATTGACGCCGCATCGTTACCACAAAACGTCTACTACCGTGTCATCGCCGTCCGTGAGGGGGGCCACGCCCTGGAGACGCGTCCCGCCTCTTCGTACATGCCACCACACCACCCCGCATGTATGAGGGCCCGGTGCGACGCTCCGGTGGCATTGCTACCCCCCAGTGCCCTTGTCCCGCCTAACCCTGTAGCGTTTGACCACGGGATCTACCCCTTTGACTTTGCACGGACGGGCTTTGACCAGTGGACCTCCCCACCCG
>NW_025228875.1:30396-31441 GCF_018294505.1 Triticum aestivum
CTCCGAGTATTTAGTAATATTGACGCCGCATCGTTACCGCGGGACGTCTACTACCGTGTCATCGCCGTCCGTGAGGGGGGCCACGCCCCGGAGACGCGTCCCGCCTCTTCGGACATGCCACCACACCACCTCGCATGTATGAGGGCCCGGTGCGATGCTCCGGTGGCATTGCTACCCCCAGTGCCCCCGTCCCGCCTAACCCTGTAGCGTTTGACCACAGGATCTACCCCTTTGACTTTGCACGGATGGGCTTTGACCAGTGGACCTCCCCACCCAGTTGTGTTAGGTCAGCCCATAGGAACACTTTGGAGCAACATTCGGGGCAGACCCACAGCAAGATCCCCTCCGTGTAGACCCCACGCGTCCGTTTCCCTCCTCCAGGTGCCAGCGGCAGCGCCGTCCATGAGGGGGGCACAGCCCGGACACGCGTGCCGGGCGTTTGTAACCGCGACAACACTTCCAGACTTTTGAGAGGCCGCCGGCGCAACGTTTCGCGGCATGCTAGCCCCCGGAGGCCGCCGGCCACAGCCGTAGACGCGCGAAGGGCAATCCGCGTAGAGGGAATTTTTCGGATACTTCTCCATCACCAAATATTATGAAAAAATACCATCGTTCCTATAGCACATGTGCCCACGTCGTGCAAAAAAAAATCATGATTTTATCACGCTCCGAGTATTTAGTAATATTGACGCCGCATCGTTACCGCAGAACGTCTACTACCGTGTCATCGCCGTCCGTGAGGGGGGCCACGCCCTGGAGACACGTCCCGCTTCTTCGGACATGCCACCACACCACCCCGCATGTATGAGGGCCCGGTGCGACGCTCCGGTGGCATTGCTACCCCCCCCCCCCCCGTGCCCCCGTCCCGCCTAACCCTGTAGCGTTTGACCACGGGATCTACCCCTTTGACTTTGCACGGACGGGTTTTGACCAGTAGACCTCCCCACCCGGTTGTGTTAGGTCAGCCCATAGGAACACATTGGAGCAACATCCGGGGAAGTCCCACGGCAAGATCCCCTCCGTGTAGACCCCACGCGTCCGTTTC
>NW_025228875.1:32047-33959 GCF_018294505.1 Triticum aestivum
ACATGTGCCCACGTCGTGCAAAAAAATCATGATTTTATCGCGCTCCGAGTATTTAGTAATATTGACGCCGCATCGTTACCGCAGAACGTCTACTACCGTGTCATCGCCGTCCGTGAGGGGGGCCACGCCCCGGAGACGCGTCCCGCCTCTTCGGACATGCCACCACACCACCCCGCATGTATGAGGGGCCGGTGCGACGCTCCGGTGGCATTGCTACCCCCAGTGCCCCCGTCCCGCCTAACCCTGTAGCGTTTGACCACGGGATCTACCCCTTTGACTTTGCATGAACGGGGTTTGACCAATGGACCTCCCCACCCGGTTGTGTTAGGTCAGCCCATAGGAACACTTTGGAGCAACATCCGGGGAAGACCCACAGCAAGATCCCCTCCATGTAGAACCCACGCGTCCGTTTCCCCCTCCAGGTGCCGGCGGCAGCGCCGTTCATGAGGGGGGCACACCCCGGACACGCGTGCCGGGCGTTTGCAACCGCGACAACACTTCCAGACTTGTGAGAGGCCGCCGGCATAAGATTTGGCGGCATGCTAGCCCCCGGAGGCCGCAGGCCACAGCCGTAGACGCGCGAAGGGCAATCCGCGTAGAGGGAATTTTTCGGATACTTCTCCATCACCAAAAATTATGAAAAAATACCATCGTTCCTATAGCACATGTGCCCACGTCGTGCAAAAAAAATCATGATTTTATCGCGCTCCGAGTATTTAGTAATATTGACGCCGCATCGTTACCGCAAAACGTCTACTACCGTGTCATCGCCGTTCGTGAGGGGGGCCACGCCCCGGAGACGCGTCCCGCCTCTTAGGACATGCCACCACACCACCCCACATGTATGAGGGCCCGGTGCGACGCTCCGGTGGCATTGCTACCCCCAGTGCCCTCGTCCCGCCTAACCCTGTAGCGTTTGACCACGGGATCTACCCCTTTGACTTTGCACGGACGGGCTTTGACCAGTGGACCTCCCCACCCGGTTGTGTTAGGTCAGCCCATAGGAACACTTTGGAGCAACATCCGGGGCAGACCCACAGCAAGACCCCCTCCGTGTAGACCCCACGCGTCCGTTTCCCCCCTCTAGGTGCCGGCGGCAGCGCCGTCCGTGAGGGGGGCACACCCCGGACACGCGTGCCGGGCGTTTGCAACCACGACAACACTTCCAGACTTGTGAGAGGCCACCAGCGCAAGATTTGGCGGCATGCTAGCCCCCGGAGGCCGCCGGCCACAGCCGTAGACGCGCGAAGGGCAATCCGCGTGGAGGGAATTTTTTAGATACTGCTCCATCACCAAAAATTATGAAAAAATACCATCGTTTCTATAGCACATGTGCCCACGTCGTGCAAAAAAAATCATGATTTTATCACGCTTCGAGTATTTAGTAATATTGACGCCGCATCGTTACCACAAAACGTCTACTACCATGTCATCGCCGTCCGTGAGGGGGGCCACGCCATGGAGACGCGTCCCGCCTCTTCGTACATGCCACCACACCACCCCGCATGTATGAGGGCCCGGTGCGACGCTCCGGTGGCATTGCTACCCCCCCCCCAGTGCCCCCGTCCCGCCTAACCCTATAGCGTTTGACCACGGGATCTACCCCTTTGATTTTGCACGGACGGGCTTTGACTAGTAGACCTCCCCACCCGGTTGTGTTAGGTCAGCCCATAGGAACACATTGGAGCAACAACCGGGGAAGTCCCACAGCAAGATCCCCTCCGTGTAGACCCCACTTGTCCGTTTCCCCCCTCCAGGTGCCGGCGGCAGCGCCATTCGTGAGGGGGGCACACCCCGGACACGCGTGCCGGGCGTTTGCAACCGCGACAACACTTCCATACTTGTGACAGGCCGCCGGTGCAAGATTTGGCGGCATGCTAGCCCCCGAAGGCTGCCGGCCACAGCCGTAGAC
>NW_025228876.1:0-4533 GCF_018294505.1 Triticum aestivum
GCTTAGCTCATCATCGAAAGTTGTGTTCCGGGGTTAAGGACCAGGTAGCACAGTTAAAATTTAGCACGCTAATGATATAGCCGATCAGGCTAGGAATGACTTAATGATTATTAAACTCGTAAGCAACGAAAATTACCTAGAGTTATTGAATCGGAGTGCGGACTTGATTCACTATTCGGTGTTCTCGGTTGACAAACAACCCAGAGCCCATGAAGTGACAAAGACAAGGTAAGGTAGTACTTCATCAAAGTTTATAAGATGTAGTGCAATGGTAAGATATCCCCGAGATACCAGGGGTAATACTCAAAGGTAGATCATAATAGAGGTTGGGCAGGCGTATTGACCTGCAGAAGACAAGTGATTTAACTTGTCCAAGAAATGGTATTTAAAGGAGAACATGGTCGGAACCACGATTGCAAAAGGCCAGATCCCAGATATAAGATGAACTTATACCAAGGGAATAATTAATTTAAGAGAAGCTTTTAATGACAAGATCTACATCGTGTCCATGGGCATGAACACAAAGGTTCAAGGTCGACTCCCAATTCTCCAATGCATAACCTTTCATTCACTCCTCATCTTTCAAAGAAGTGGTAGTGTTGAAATTTTAACTGGCAAAATACTAGGAGAGTTTGACTCGTGAAAACTTCTGAGTTCACACATATTAAGGAAGGCATAGGTTCAACCCATCAGGGAATCTTAGGAACATATACCACAAACTTCGGAGTAAATATTACAAGCTCGAAAGAAGAGCATTGTTCAAAACCAGATGATACAATTTACCAAAGTTATTATATACCCATGGAAAGGTTCACAAGGTTATTCAATAGGAAGGACACTGTCGGATAAAATCCAACAAAGGAACCGATGGTCCACAAGGGATCTGATGTGAGCATCGGTACTCAACCAGAGGAAGAAGAATGCCAGGAGATCTGATTATAGAAACAACTGGCTAACTCAAGGTTCAAATGCAAAAGAATTATGATTTCCAACTCAGGGGGTCAGAAGCAACGCTCTGATCAAGGATGGATAGGTTGAGTAGGCTTAGGGGTACAATCGATGGCAATTTGATAGGTCGAGATCCAGCTCATGTTAAAAATGAGGTCTGAGCCGGAAGGATGAATTCTAGGATCTGATTGAGGATTGCGAGCATTCGCAACATATTGAATCAATGGACATCAAAAAGATAATGACAAGGGGTGCCAATAAGATTTCGAGACTTATGGGATTAATCATAATGCTAGTAAGCAAGAATTTCAAGAGCAATAGGCTCATGAGGATTTTCGGAAGATCTAATAGTATTTTGAAGACTATTGTGGAATACTTGAATCAACTGGGAATGAGCGGATACTCGGTAAGTGCGAGAATTATCCGTAGGGGTATTCAGATGACAAGGAACAGCAAGGCAGTAAGCTCAAAAGGATTCTCGGAACAACAGAGAGAATTTCGGGGTATCTTGCAATAACAAGATCAACTGGGAAATATTGTATGAATGGCGAGTATACGTGGTTATCCATAGGAGTTTATCGATGAAAGGGAATTGCAAAAGCGATGAACACAAGTTCTCGGGTTATCAGCGGAGAGTATCTTCAGGGTCTTCACGTGCAGCAGACGGTCATCAGTAATAAGGGGCTCTCCGGGTGAAAGTGACAACGAGATCCTAATGTCAGTTTTAGTAAAATTCAATTGACCCGAATAGAAGAGAGATCAGAGTCCCAGAGTATAGACAAGGAGTAAAAGATCCTAGTAACACCCAATGGCGACGTGGGCCCGTAAGCCGCACAGCCATGTTAGTAAAAGTTTGCAATGTCTAGACTCGACTTCGGCCAAGGAGTGTGGAAGGGGGGTTCCTACAGGCAGTTGGCTCTGATACCAACTTGTGACGCCCCCGATTTGACCGTACACTAATCATGCACGCAAATGTGTACGATCAAGGTCAGGGACTCACGGGAAGATATCACAACACAACTCTACAACATAAATAAGTCATACAAGCATTATAATACAAGCCAGGGGCCTCGAGGGCTCGAATACAAGTGCTCGATCATAGACGAGTCAGCGGAAGCAACAATATCTGAGTACAGACATAAGTTAAACAAGTTTGCCTTAAGAAGGCTAGCACAAAAGTAGCAACGATCGAAAAGGCAAGGCCTCCTGCCTGGGACCTCCTAACTACTCCTGGTCGTCGTCAGCGGCCTGCACGTAGTAGTAGGCACCTCCAGTGTCGTAGGTGTCGTCGTCGACGGTGGCGTCTGGCTCCTGAACTCCAGCATCTGGTTGCGACAATCCGGTATAGAAAGGGGAAAGGAGGGAGAAAAGCAACCGTGAGTACTCATCCAAAGTACTCGCAAGCAAGGAGCTACACTACAAATGCATGGGTATATGTGTAAAGAGGCATATCAGTGGACTGAACTGCAGAATGCCGGAATAAGAGGGGGATAGCTAGCCCTGGCGAAGACTACGCTTCTGGACATCTCCGTCTTGCAGCATGTAGAAGAGAGAAGATTGAAGTCCTCCAAGTAGCATCGCATAGCATAAACCTACCCGGCAATCCCCTCCTCGTCGCCCTGTTAGAGAGCGATCACCGGGTTGTATCTGGCACTTGGAAGGGTGTATTTTATTCAGTATCCAGTTCTAGTTGTCATAAGCTCACGGTACAACTCCGGGTCGTCCTTTTACCGAGGGACACGGCTATTCGAATAGATAAACTTCCCTGCAGGGGGGCACCACATAACCCAACACGCTCGATCCCATTTGGCCGGACACACTTTTCTGGGTCATGCCCGGCCTCGTAAGATCAACACGTCGCAGCCCCACCTAAGCACAACAGAGCGGTCAGCACGCCGGTCTAATCCTAAGCGCGCAGGGGTCTGGGCCCATCGCCCTATGCACACCTGCACGTTGCGAACGCGGCCGCGAGCAGACCTAGCAACCCACACGATCACGGCGGTTACGTCAACACGGTCCAACACGGCGCGCGCCACTCAGTCGCTGACGTCAAGAAGGCTTCGGCTGATACCACGACGTCGGGATACCCATAACTACTCCCACGTAGATGGTTAGTGCGTATAGACCAAATGGCCAGACTCAGATCAAATACCCAGAACTCGTTAAGCGTGTTGTTTATCCGCGAACGCCGACCAGGGCCAGGCCCACCTCTCACCTAGGCGGTCTCAACCTCCCCTGTCGCTCCGCCATAAAGTAACAGTCGGGGGCCGTCAGGAACCCAGGCCCACCTCTACCGGGGTGGAGCCACCTGTCCTTTCAGCCCCCTCATCAGGAACACTAGCGGGTACTCAACGAGCCGACCCGACTTTAGTCACCACATGTGTCATGTAGATAATGTATATAGTATATATCCGTGATCACCGCCCAGGTGATCACGGCCCGATAGTATAGCACAGCAGACGGACAAGAATGTAGGGCCACTGATGGAAAACTAGCATCATATACTAAGCAGTAGGATAGCAGGTAAGGGGAACAACTGTAGCAACAATGACAGGCTATGCAACAGAATAGGATTAATCGAAAGCAGTAACATGCTACACTACTCTAATGCAAGTAGTAGAGAGTAGAGTAGGCGATATCTGGTGATCAAGGGGGGGGGGGCTTGCCTGGTTGCTCAGACAAGAAGGAGGGGTCATCGGTGACGTAGTCGACCACAGGGGCATCAGCATCGTCACGGGGTCTACCGAAGAGAAGAGGGGGGAGAAACAGTAAATACATAGCAAGCAAGTGCATAACAAGACAACAGGCAGAGCTAGACGTGTTCTAACGCGGTATGAGGTGATACCGGTGAAGGGGGGAAACATTCGGGAAAGTCTTCCCGATGTTTCGCGTTTTCGGACAGACGGACCGGAGGGGGAAAGTTGCTAGTTCGATAGGTTAGGGAGGTGTGGTGGACGAACGGGTTGCGTATTTGGATTCGTCTCGTCGTTCTGAACAACTTTCATGTACAAAGTTTTTTATCCGAGTTACGGTTTATTTTCTAAGAATTATTAAAGTTTTAATTGATTGTCTAGAATTCCAATAATTCAAATTAAAAGCAGAATATACTTTGCCACCTACTGCTACTCTAGTCCGTGTGTATGACAGTGGGACCAGTACGGTGCTGAGTCAGCAGGGTCAACAGTCAACATTGACTGGGTTGGCTGGTCAAAACTGGGCTGTGGGCCCAGGTGTCATTGGGTCATTTTCCTAACAGGTTGCTTAAATCAGCCCAATTAGTGGTGGGGCCCTCCTATCATTGACACATTAAGTTAATTACAAGTTAATTAGCTAATTAAGCAACATTTCTTAGGTTAATTAATCCATTAATTAATCTATTTATTTATTTATTTGTTTTTAAATAACCAGGGGGCCGGGCCCCACTAGTCAGTGGGCCAAAGGCCACACTGGGCGGGGTGCTTAGCGGCGCGGGCATGGGGTTGCCTGGTCAGAGGCCGAGCCCGCGCGCGGCCGTGGAGAGGCCGGCCGGCCGGAGCTGCGCCCTGCAGCGGCGAGCCGAGGCAGAGGCCGGTCGCGGGAGGGCGG
>NW_025228876.1:8009-8780 GCF_018294505.1 Triticum aestivum
CTGGAGGCACTTCGTGTACAAACTGGACAATCTCTTTCGAAGTATCAGGGTTTTGAACGAAAACTCATCTCTTACATCGGCAATTCAAAATTTTAATAACTTATTACAACTCTGGACGTCTTTTGCATTCAGTATGCACCATTCAAAGCCACATCATCAACTTTCAACCCTTTGTGACATAATTTGCATCTTTTAATGCATTTACTGATTTCTTTCGAGCTAAATGGCCCTAAAATTGAAAAGCTCTACAAATGAACTCCGAAAAGGTTGAAACTTGGCATGGTATCATCATTTCACCCGCATAGCATGTGCAAAAAAGTAGAGAGGGTCACGGCAACAACTGGAGGCACTTCGTGTACAAACTGGACAATCTCTTTCGAAGTATCAGGGTTTCGGACGAAAACTCATCTGTTACATCGGCAATTCAAAATTTTAATAACTTATTACAACTCTGGACGTCTTTCGCATTCAGCATGCACCATTCAAAGACACGTCATCAACTTTCAACCCTTTGTGACATAATTTGCTATTTTTAATGCATTTACTGATTTGTTTTGAGCTAAATGGCCCTGCAATTGAAAAGCTCTACAAATGAACTCTAAAAAGGTTGAAACTTGGCATGGTATCATCATTTCACCCGCATAGCATGTGCAAAAAAGTAGAGAGGGTCACGGCAAAAACTGGATGCACTTCGTGTACAAACTGGACAATCTGTTTCGAAGTATCAGGGTTTCGGACGAAAACTCATTAGTTACACCGGCAATTCAAAAT
>NW_025228876.1:9004-11077 GCF_018294505.1 Triticum aestivum
CTTGGCATGGTATCATCATTTCACCCGCATAGCACGTGCAAAAAAGTAGAGAGGGTCACGGCAAAAACTGGAGGAACTTCGTGTACAAACTGGACAATCTCTTTCGAAGTATCAGGGTTTCGAACGAAAACTCATCTGTTACATCGGCAATTCAGAATTTTAATAACTTATTACAACTCTGGACGTCTTTTGCATGCAGTATGCACCATTCAAAGCCACATCATCAACTTTCAACCCTTTGTGACATAATTTGCATCTTTTAATGCATTTACTGATTTGTTTCGAGCTAAATGGCCCTGAAATTGAAAATCTCTACAAATGAACTCCGAAAAGGTTGAAACTTGGCATGGTATCATCATTTCACCCGCATAGCATGTGCAAAATATTAGAGAGGGTCGCGGCAACAACTGGAGGCACTTCGTGTACAAACTAGACAATCTCTTTCGAAGTATCAGGGTTTCGGACGAAAACTCATCTGTTACATCGGCAATTCAAAATTTTAATAACTTATTACAACTCTGGACGTTTTTCTCATTCAGCATGCACCATTCAAAGCCACGTCATCAACTTTCAACCCTTTGTGACATAATTTGCTATTTTTAATGCATTTACTAATTTGTTTTGAGCTAAATGGCCCTGCAATTGAAAAGCTCTACAAATGAACTCTGAAAAGGTTGAAACCTGGCATGGTATCATCATTTCACCCGCATAGCATGTGCAAAAAAGTAGAGAGGGTCACGGCAAAAACTGGATGAACTTCGTGTACAAACTGGACAATCTGTTTCGAAGTATCACGGTTTCGGACGAATACTCATCAGTTACATCGGCAATTCAAAATTTTAATAACTTATTACAACTCTGGACGTCTTTTGCATTCAGCATGCACCATTCAAAGCCACATCATCAACTTTCAACCTTTGTGACATAATTTGCTATTTTTAATGCATTTACTGATTTGTTTTGAGCTAAATGGCCCTGCAATTGAAAAGCTCTACAAATGATCTCCGAAAAGGTTGAAACTTGGCATGGTATCGTCATTTCACCCGCATAGCATTGTGGAAAAAGGTAGAGAGGGTCACCGGCAAAAACTGGATGCACTTTATGTGCAAACTGGAGAATCTCTTTCGAAGTATCTGGGCTTCAGACAAAAACTCATCTGTTACATCGGCAATTCAACATTTTAATAACCTATTACAACTCCGGACGTTTTTTGCATCCAGCATGCAATATTCAAAGCCACGTCATAAACTTTCAACCCTTTGTGACATAATTTGCTATTTTTCATGCATTTACTGATTTGTTTTGAGCTAAATGGCCCTGAAATTGAAAAGCTCTACAAATGAACTCCGAAAAGGTTGAAACTTGGCATGGTATCATCATTTCACCCGCATAGCATGTGCAAAAAAGTAGAGAGGGTCACGGCAAAAACTGGAGGCACTTCGTGTACAAACTGGGCAATCTCTTTCGAAGTATCAGGGTTTCGGACGAAAACTCATCTGTTACATCGGCAATTCAAAATTTTAATAACTTATTACAACTCTGGACGTCTTTTGCATTCAGCATGCACCATTGAAAGCCACGTCATCAACTTTCAACCCTTTGTGACATAGTTTGCTATTTTTAATGCATTTACTGATTTGTTTTGAGCTAAATGGCCCTGCAATTGAAAAGCTCTACAAATGAACTCTAAAAAGGTTGAAACTTGGCATGGTATCATCATTTCACCCGCATAGCATGTGCAAAAAAGTAGAGAGGGTCACGGCAAAAACTGGATGCAATTCGTGTACAAACTGGACAATCTGTTTCGAAGTATCAGGGTTTCGGACGAAAACTCATTAGTTACACCGGCAATTCAAAATTTTAATAACTTATTACAACTCTGGACGTTTTTCGCATTCAGCATGCACCATTCAAAGCCACGTCATCAACTTTCAACCCTTTGTGACATAATTTGCTGTTTTTAATGCATTTACTAATTTGTTTTGAGCTAAATGGCCCTGCAATTGAAAAGCTCTACAAATGAACTCCGAAAAGGTTGAAACTTGGCATGGTATCATCATATCACCCGCATAG
>NW_025228876.1:12013-13689 GCF_018294505.1 Triticum aestivum
ATCGGCAATTCAAAATTTTAATAACTTAATACAACTCTGGACGTCTTTTGCATTCAGCATGCACCATTCAAAGCCACGTCATCAACTTTCAACCCTTTGTGACATAATTTGCTATTTTTAATGCATTTACTGATTTGTTTTGAGCTAAATGGCTCTGCAATTGAAAAGCTCTACAAATGAACTCTAAAAAGGTTGAAACTTGGCATGGTATCATCATTTCACCCGCATAGCATGTGCAAAAAAGTAGAGAGGGTCACGGCAAAAACTGGATGCACTTCGTGTACAAACTGGACAATATGTTTCGAAGTATCAGGGTTTCGGACGAAATCTCATTAGTTACACCGGCAATTCAAAATTTTAATAACTTATTACAACTCTGGACGTTTTTCGCATTCAGCATGCACCATTCAAAGCCACGTCATCAACTTTCAACCCTTTGCGACATAATTTGCTATTTTTAATGCATTTACTAATTTGTTTTGAGCTAAATGGCCCTGCAATTGAAAAGCTCTACAAATGAACTCTGAAAAGGTTGAAACCTGGCATGGTATCATCATTTCACCCGCATAGCATGTGCAAAACAGTAGAGAGGGTCACCGGAAAAACTGGATGCACTTTGTGTGCAAACTGGACAATCTCTTTCGAAGTATCAGGGTTTCAGACAAAAACTCATCTGTTACACCGGCAATTCAAAATTTTAATAACTTATTACAACTCCGGACGTTTTTTGCATCCAGCATGCAAAATTCAAAGCCACGTCATCAACTTTCAACCCTTTCTGACATAATTTGCTATTTTTAATGCATTTAATGATTTGTTTTGAGCTAAATGGCCCTGCAATTTAAAAGCTCTACAAATGAACTCTGAAAAGGTTGAAACTTGGCATGGTATCATCATTTCACCCGCAGAGCATGTGCAAAAAAGTAGAGAGGGTCACGGCAAAAACTGGATGCACTTCGTGTACAAACTGGACAATCTGTTTCGAAGTATCAGGGTTTCGGACGAATACTTATCAGTTACGTCGGCAATTCAAAATTTTAATAACTTATTACAACTCTGGACGTCTTTTGCATTCAGTATGCACCATTCAAAGCCACGTCATCAACTTTCAACCCTTTGTGACATAATTTGCTATTTTTAATGCATTTACTGATTTGTTTTGAGCTAAATGGCCCTGCAATTGAAAAGCTCTACAAATGAACTCCGAAAAGGTTGAAACTTGGCATGGTATCATCATTTCACCCGCATAGCATTGTGCAAAAAAGTAGAGAGGGTCACCGGCAAAAACTGGATGCACTTTGTGTGCAAACTGGAGAATCTCTTTCGAAGTATCTGGGTTTCAGACAAAATCTCATCTATTACATCGGCAATTCAAAATTTTAATAACCTATTACAACTCCGGACGTTTTTTGCATCCAGCATGCAATATTCAAAGCCACGTCATCAACTTTCAACCCTTTGTGACATAATTTGCTATTTTTCATGCATTTACTGATTTGTTTTGAGCTAAATGGCCCTGAAATTGAAAAGCTCTACAAATGAACTCTGAAAAGGTTCAAACTTGGCATGGTATCATCATTTCACCCGCATAGCATGTGCAAAAAAGTAGAGAGGGTCACGGCAAAAACAGGATGCACTTCATGTACAAAATGGACAATCTCTTTCGAAGTATCAGG
>NW_025228876.1:13699-14199 GCF_018294505.1 Triticum aestivum
AATCTCTTTCAAAGTATCAGGGTTTCGGACGAAAACGCATCTGTTACAACTCTGGACGTCTTTTGCATTCGGTATGCACCATTCGAAGCCACATCATCAACTTTCAATCCTTTGTGACATAATTTGCTATTTTTTTAATGCATTTACTGATTTGTTTTGAGCTAAATGGCCCTGCAATTGAAAAGCTCTACAAATGAACTCTGAAAAGGTTGAAACTTGGCATGGTATCATCATTTCACCCGCATAGCATGTGCAAAAAAGTAGAGAGGGTCACGGCAAAAGCTGGATGCACTTCGTGTGCAAACTGGACAATCTCTTTCGAAGTATCTGGGTTTCAGACAAAAACTCATCTGTTACATCGGCAATTCAAAAAATTTAATAACCTATTACAACTCCGGACGTTTTTTGCATCCAGCATGCAACATTCAACGCCACGTCATCAACTTTCAATCCTTTCAGACATAATTTGCTATTTTTACTGCATTTAGTGATTTGTTTTG
>NW_025228876.1:14209-14655 GCF_018294505.1 Triticum aestivum
TAATGCATTTACTGATTTGTTTTGAGCAAAATGGCCCTGCAATTGAAAAGCTCTACAAATGAACTCCGAAAAGGTTGAAACTTGGCATGGTATCATCATTTCACCCGCATAGCATGTGCAAAAAGGTATAGAGGGTCACGGCAAAAACTGGATGCACTTCGTGTACAAACTGGACAATCTGTTTCGAAGTATCAGGGTTTCGGACGAAAACTCATTAGTTACACCGGCAATTCAAAATTTTAATAACTTATTACAACTCTGGACGTTTTTCGCATTCAGCATGCACCATTCAAAGCCACGTCATCAACTTTCAACCCTTTGTGACATAATTTGCTATTTTTAATGCATTTACTAATTTGTTTTGAGCTAAATGGCCCTGCAATTGGAAAGCTCTACAAATGAACTCTGAAAAGCTTGAAACTTGGCATGGTATCATCATTTCACCC
>NW_025228876.1:14665-15274 GCF_018294505.1 Triticum aestivum
ATCAGGGTTTCGGACGAAAACTCATTAGTTACACCGGCAATTCAAAATTTTAATAACTTATTACAACTCTGGACGTTTTTCGCATTCAGCATGCACCATTCAAAGCCACGTCATCAACTTTCAACCCTTTGTGACATAATTTGCTATTTTTAATGCATTTACTGATTTGTTTTGAGCTAAATGGCCCTGCAATTGAAAAGCTCTACAAATGAACTCTGAAAAGCTTGAAACTTGGCATGGTATCATCATTTCACCCGCATAGCATGTGCAAAAAAGTAGAGAGGGTCACGGCAAAAACTGGAGGCACTTCGTGTACAAACTGGACAATCTCTTTCGAAGTATCAGGGTTTCGGACGAAAACTCATCTGTTACATCGGCAATTCAAAATTTTAATAACTTATTACAACTCTGGACGTCTTTTGCATTCAGTATGCACCATTCAAAGCCACATCATCAACTTTCAACCCTTTGTGACATAATTTGCAACTTTTAATGCATTTACTGATTTGTTTTGAGCTAAATGGCCCTGAAATTGAAAAGCTCTACAAATGAACTCCGAAAAGGTTGAAACTTGGCATGGTATCATCATTTCACCCGCATAGCATGTGC
>NW_025228876.1:15284-16034 GCF_018294505.1 Triticum aestivum
AACTCTGGACGTCTTTTGCATTCAGTATGCACCATTCAAAGCCACATCATCAACTTTTAACCCTTTGTGACATAATTTGCAACTTTTAATGCATTTACTGATTTGTTTTGAGCTAAATGGCCCTGAAATTGAAAAGCTCTACAAATGAACTCCGAAAAGGTTGAAACTTGGCATGGTATCATCATTTCACCAGCATAGCATGTGCAAAAAAGTAGAGAGGGTCACGGCAAAAACTGGAGGCACTTCGTGTACAAACTCGACAACCTCTTTCGAAGTATAAGGGTTTCGGACGAAAACTCATCTGTTACATCGGCAATTCAAAATTTAATAACTTATTACAATTCTGGACGTCTTTTGCATTCAGCATGCACCATTCAAAGCCACGTCATCAACTTTCAACCCTTTGTGACATAATTTGCTATTTTTAATGCAATTACTGATTTGTTTTGAGCTAAATGGCCCTGCAATTGAAGAGCTCTACAAATGAACTCTGAAAAGGTTGAAACTTGGCATGGTATCATCATTTCACCCGCATAGCATGTGCAGAAAAGTAGAGAGGGTCACGGCAAAAACTGGATGCACTTCGTGTACAAACTGGACAATCTGTTTCGAAGTATCAGGGTTTCGGACGAAAACTCATCAGTTACACCGGCAATTCAAAATTTTAATAACTTATTACAACTCTGGACGTTTTTCGCATTCAGCATGCACCATTCAAAGCCACGTCATCAACTTTCAACCCTTTGTGAC
>NW_025228876.1:16044-16925 GCF_018294505.1 Triticum aestivum
GCACCATTCAAAGCCACATCATCAACTTTCAACCCTTTGTGACATAATTTGCAACTTTTAATGCATTTACTGATTTGTTTTGAGCTAAATGGCCCTGAAATTGAAAAGCTCTACAAATGAACTCCGAAAAGGTTGAAACTTGGCATGGTATCATCATTTCACCCGCATAGCATGTGCAAAAAAGTAGAGAGGGTCACGGCAAAAACTTGAGGCACTTCGGGTACAAACTAGACAATCTCTTTCGAAGTATCAGGGTTTCGGACGAAAACTCATCTATTACATCGGCAATTCAAAATTTTAATAACTTATTACAACTCTGGACGTCTTTTGCATTCAGCATGCACCATTCAAAGCCACGTCATCAACTTTCAACCCTTTGTGACATAATTTGCTATTTTTAATGCATTTACTGGTTTGTTTTTGAGCTAAATGGCCTTGCAAAAGAAAAGCTCTACAAATGCAAACTGGACAATCTGTTTCGAAGTATCAGGGTTTCGGACGAAAACTCATTAGTTACACCGGCAATTCAAAATTTTAATAACTTATTACAACTCTGGACGTTTTTCGCATTCAGCATGCACCATTCAAAGCCACGTCATCAACTTTCAACCCTTTGTGACATAATTTGCTATTTTTAATGCATTTACTAATTTGTTTTGAGCTAAATGGCCCTGCAATTGAAAAGCTCTACAAATGAACTCTGAAAAGGTTGAAACTTGGCATGGTATCATCATTTCACCCGCATAGCATGTGCAAAACAGTAGAGAGGGTCACCGGAAAAACTGGATGCAGTTTGTGTGCAAACTGGACAATCTCTTTCGAAGTATCAAGGTTTCAGACGAAAACTCATCTGTTACACCCGCAATTCAAAATTTTCATAA
>NW_025228876.1:16935-17776 GCF_018294505.1 Triticum aestivum
TGAACTCTGAACAGGTCGAAACTTGGCATGGTATCATCATTTCACCCGCATAGCATGTGCAAAACAGTAGAGAGGGTCACCTGAAAAACTCGATGCACTTTGTGTGCAAACTGGACAATCTCTTTCGAAGTATCAAGGTTTCAGACGAAAACTCATCTGTTACACCGGCAATTCTAAATTTTAATAACTTATTACAACTCCGGACGTTTTTTTGCGTCCAGCATGCAAAATTCAAAGCCACGTCATCAACTTTCAACCCTTTCTGACATAATTTGCTATTTTGAATGCATTTACTGATTTGTTTTGAGCTAAATGGCCCTGAAATTGAAAACCTCTACAAATGAACTCTGAAAAGGTTGAAACTTAGCATGGTATCATCATTTCACCCGCATGGCATGTGCAAAAAAGTAGACAGGGTCACGGCAATTACAGGACGCACTTCATGTACAAAATGGACAATCTCTTTCGAAGTATCAGGGTTTCGGACGAAAACTCATCTGTTAGACCCGCAATTCAAAATTTTAATAACTTATTACAACTCTGGACGTTTTTTGCATTGAGCATGCACCATTCAAAGCCACGTCATCAACTTTCAATCCTTTCTGACATAATTTGCTATTTTTAATGCATTTACTGATTTGTTTTGAGCTAAATGGCCCTGCAATTGAAAAGCTCTACAAATGAACTCTGAAATGGTTGAAACTTGGCATGGTATCATAATTTCACCCGCAGAGCATGTGCAAAAAAGTAGAGAGGGTCACCGCAAAAATTGGATCCACTTCGTGTACAAACTGGACAATCTGTTTCGAAGTATCAGGGTTTCGGACGAATACTCATCAGT
>NW_025228876.1:17786-19186 GCF_018294505.1 Triticum aestivum
TCGGCAATTCAAAATTTTAATAACTTATTACAACTCTGGACGTCTTTTGCATTCAGTATGCACCATTCAAAGCCACGTCATCAACTTTCAACCCTTTGTGACATAATTTGCTATTTTTAATGCATTTACTGATTTGTTTTGAGCTAAATGGCCCTGCAATTGAAAAGCTCTACAAATGAACTCCGAAAAGGTTGAAACTTGGCATGGTATCATCATTTCACCCGCATAGCATGTGCAAAAAAGTAGACAGGGTCACGGCAAAAACTGGATGCACTTCGTGTACAAACAGGACAATCTGTTTCGAAGTATCAGGGTTTCGGACGAAAACTCATTAGTTACGCCGGCAATTCAAAATTTTAATAACTTATTTCAACTCTGGACGTTTTTCGCATTCAGCATGCACCATTCAAAGCCACGTCATCAACTTTCAACCCTTTCTGACATAATTTGCTATTTTTAATGCATTTACTAATTTGTTTTGAGCTAAATGGCGCTGCAATTGAAAAGCTCTACAAATGAACTCTGAAAAGGTTGAAACTTGGCATGGTATCATCATTTCACCCGCATAGCATGTGCAAAAAAGTAGAGAGGGTCACGGCAAAAACTGGAGGCACTTCGTGTACAAACTGCACAATCTCTTTCGAAGTATCAGGGTTTCGAACGAAATCTCATCTGTTACATCGGCAATTCAAAATTTTAATAACTTATTACAACTCTGGACGTCTTTTGCATTGAGCATGCACCATTCAAAGCCACGTCATCAACTTTCAATCCTTTCTGACATAATTTGCTATTTTTAATGCATTTACTAATTTGTTTTGAGCTAAATGGCCCTGCAAATGAAAAGCTCTACAAATGAACTCTGAACAGGTTGAAACTTGGCATGGTATCATCATTTCACCCGCATAGCATGTTCAAAACAGTAGAGAGGGTCACCTGAAAAACTCGATGCACTTTGTGTGCAAACTGGACAATCTCTTTCGAAGTATCATGGTTTCAGACGAAAACTCATCTGTTACACCGGCAATTCAAAATTTTAATAACTTATTACAACTCCGGACGTTTTTTTGCATCCAGCATGCAAAATTCAAAGCCACGTCATCAACTTTCAACCCTTTGTGACATAATTTGCTATTTTTAATGCATTTACTAATTTGTTCTGAGCTAAATGGCCCTGCAATTGAAAAGCTCTACAAATGAACTCCGAAAAGGTTGAAACTTGGCATGGTATCATCATTTCACCCGCATAGCATGTGCAAAAAAGTAGAGAGGGCCACGGCAAAAACTGGATGCACTTCGTGTACAAACTGGACAATCTGTTTCGAAGTATCAGGGTTTCGGACGAAAACTCATTAGTTACACCGGCAATTCAAAATTTTAATAACTTATTAGAACTCTGG
>NW_025228876.1:19420-19915 GCF_018294505.1 Triticum aestivum
CTCTTTCGAAGTATCAGGGTTTCGGACGAAAACTCATTAGTTACACCGGCAATTCAAAATTTAATAACTTATTACAACTCTGGACGTTTTTCGCATTCAGCATGCACCATTCAAAGCCACGTCATCAACTTTCAACCGTTTGTGACATAATTTGCAACTTTTAATGCATTTACTGATTTGTTTTGAGCTAAATGGCCCTGAAATTGAAAAGCTCTACAAATGAACTCCGAAAAGGTTGAAACTTGGCATGGTATCATCATTTCACCCGCATAGCATGTGCAAAAAGGTAGAGAGGGTCACAGCCAAAACTGGAGGCACTTCGTGTACAAACTGGACAATCTCTTTCGAAGTATCAGGGTTTCGGACGAAAACTCATCTGTTACATCGGCAATTCAAAATTTTAATAACTTATTACAACTCTGGACGTCTTTTGCATTCAGTATGCACCATTCAAAGCCACATCATCAACTTTCAACCCTTTGTGACATAATTTGC
>NW_025228876.1:20036-20785 GCF_018294505.1 Triticum aestivum
TAATTTGCAACTTTTAATGCGTTTACTGATTTGTTTTGAGCTAAATGGCCCTGAAAATGAAAAGCTCTACAAATGAACTCCGAAAAGGTTGAAACTTGGCATGGTATCATCATTTCACCCGCATAGCATGTGCAAAAAAGTAGAGAGGGTCACGGCAAAAACTGGAGGCACTTCGTGTACAAACTAGACAATCTCTTTCGAAGTATCAGGGTTTCGGACGAAAACTCATCTGTTACATCGGCAATTCAAAATTTTAATAACTTATTACAATTCTGGACGTCTTTTGCATTCAGCATGCACCATTCAAAGTCACGTCATCAACTTTCAACCCTTTGTGACATAATTTGCTATTTTTAATGCATTTACTGATTTATTTTGAGCTAAATGGCCCTGCAATTGAAAAGCTCTACAAATGAACTCTGAAAAGGTTGAAACTTGGGATGGTATCATCATTTCACCCGCATAGCATGTGCAAAAAAGTAGAGAGGGTCACGGCTAAAACTGGATGCACTTCGTGTGCAAACTGGACAATCTCTTTCGAAGTATCAGGGTTTCGGACGAAAACTCATCTGTTACATCGGCAATTCAAAATTATAATAACTTATTACAACTCTGGACGTCTTTTGCATTCAGTATGCACCATTCAAAGCCACATCATCAACTTTCAACCCTTTGTGACATAATTTGCAACTTTTAATGCGTTTACTGATTTGTTTTGAGCTAAATGGCCCTGAAAATGGAAAGCTCTA
>NW_025228876.1:20943-24565 GCF_018294505.1 Triticum aestivum
TTTTAATAACTTATTACAACTCTGGACGTTTTTCGCATTCAGCATGCACCATTCAAAGCCACGTCATCAACTTTCAACCCTTTGTGACATAATTTGCTATTTTTAATGCATTTACTAATTTGTTTTGAGCTAAATGGCCCTGCAATTGAAAACCTCTACAAATGAACTCTGAAAAGCTTGAAACTTGGCATGGTATCATCATTTCACCCGCATAGCATGTTCAAAACAGTAGAGAGGGTCATCGGAAAAACTGGAGGCACTTCATGTGCAAACTGGACAATCTCTTTCGAAGTATCAGGGTTTCAAACGAAAACTCATCTTTTACACCGGCAATTCAAAATTTTAATAACTTATTAGAACTTTGGACGTTTTTCGCATTCAGCATGCAAAATTCAAAGCCACGTCCTCAACTTTCAACCCTTGCTGACATAATTTGCTATTTTTAATGCATTTACTGATTTGTTTTGAGCTAAATGGCCCTGCAATTGAAAAGCTCTACAAATGAACTCTGAAAAGGTTGAAACTTGGCATGGTATCATCATTTCACCCTCAGAGCATGTGCAAAAAAGTAGAGAGGGTCACGGCAAAAACTGGATGCACTTCATGTACAAACTGGACAATCTGTTTCGAAGTATCAGGGTTTCGGACGAATACTCATCAGTTACATCGGCAATTCAAAATTTTAATAACTTATTACAACTCTGAACGTCTTTTGCATTCAGTATGCACCATTCAAAGCCACGTCATCAACTTTCAACCCTTTGTGACATAATTTGCTATTTTTAATGCATTTACTGATTTGTTTTGAGCTAAATGGCCCTGCAATTGAAAAGCTCTACAAATGAACTCCGAAAAGGTTGAAACTTGGCATGGTATCATCATTTCACCTGCATAGCATGTGCAAAAAAGTAGAGAGGGTCACCGGCAAAAACTGGATGCACTTTGTGTGCAAACTGGAGAATCTCTTTCGAAGTATCTGGGTTTCAGACAAAAACTCATCTGTTACATCGGCAATTCAAAATTTTAATAACCTATTACAACTCCGGACGTTTTTTGCATCCAGCATGAAATATTCAAAGCCACGTCATCAACTTTCAACCCTTTGTGACATAATTTGGTATTTTTCATGCATTTACTGATTTGTTTTGAGCTAAATGGCCCTGAAATTGAAAAGCTCTACAAATGAACTCTGAAAAGGTTCAAACTTGGCATGGTATCATCATTTCACCCGAATAGCATGTGCAAAAAAGTAGAGAGGGTCACGGCAAAAACAGAATGCACTTCATGTACAAAATGGACAATCTCTTTCGAAGTATCAGGGTTTTGGACGAAAACTCATCTGTTACATCGGCAATTCAAAATTTTAATAACTTATTACAACTCTGTACGTTTTTTGCATTCAGTATGCACCATTCAAAGCCACGTAATCAACTTTCAACCCTTTGGGACATAATTTGCTATTTTTAATGCATTTACTGATTTGTTTTGAGCTAAATGGCCCTGCAATTGAAAAGCTCTACAAATGAACTCTCAAAAGGTTTAAAATTGGCATGGAATCATCATTTCACCCGCATAGCATCTGCAAAAAAGTTGAGAGGGTCACCGCAAAAACTGGATGCACTTCGTGTGCAAACTGGACAATCTCTGACGGAGTATCAGGGTTTCAGACGAAAACTAATCTGTTACACCGGCAATTCAAAATTTTAATAACTTATGACAACTCCGGATGTTTTTTGCATCCAGCATGCAATAATCAAAGCCACCTCATCAACTTTCAACCCTTTCTGACATAATTTGCTATTTTTCATGCATTTACTGATTTGTTGTTTTGAGCTAAATGGCCCTAAAATTGAAAAGCTCTACAAATGAACTCTGAAAAGGTTGAAACTTGGCATGGTATCATCATTTCACCCGCATAGCATGTGCAAAAAAGTAGAGAGGGTCACGGCAAAAACAGGATGCACTTCATGTACAAAATGGACTATCTCTTTCGAAGTATCAGGGTTTCGGACGAAAACTCATCTGTTACATCGGCAATTCAAAATTTTAATAACTTATGACAACTCCGGATGTCTTTTGCATCTAGCATGCAACAATCAAAGCCACGTCATCAACTTTCAACCCTTTGTGACATAATTTGCCACTTTTAATGCATTTACTGATTTGTTTTGAGCTAAATGGCCCTGAAATTGAAAAGCTCTACAAATGAACTCTGAAAAGGTTGAAACTTCGCATGGTGTCATCATTTCTCCCGCATAGCATGTGCAAAAAAGTAGAGAGGGTCACGGCAAACACTGGATGCACTTCGTGTACAAACTAGACAATCTCTTTCAAAGTATCAGGGTTTCGGACGAAAACGCATCTGTTACATCGGCAATTCAAAATTTTAATAACTTATTACAACTCTGGACGTCTTTTGCATTCAGTATGCACCATTCCAAGCCACATCATCAACTTTCAACCCTTTGTGACATAATTTGCTACTTTTAATGCATTTACTGATTTGTTTTGAGCTAAATGGCCCTGAAATTGAAAAGCTCTACAAATGAACTCCGAAAAGGTTGAAACTTGGCATGGTATCATCATTTGACCCGCATAGCATGTGCAAAAAAGTAGAAAGGGTCACGGCAAAAACAGGATGCACTTCGTGTGCAAACTGGACAATCTCTTTCGAAGAATCTGGGTTTCAGACAAAAACTCCTCTGTTACATCGGCAATTCAAAATTTTCATAACCTATTACAACTCCGGAGGTTTTTTCATCCAGCATGCAACATTCAAAGCCACGTCATCAACTTCCAACCCTTTCTGACAATATTTTCTATTTTTCATGCATTTATTGATTTGTTTTGAACTAAATGGCCCTGAAATTGAAAAGCTCTACAAATGAACTCTGAAAAGGTTCAAACTTGGCTTGGTATCATCATTTCACCCGCATAGCATGTGCAAAAAAGTAGAGAGGGTCACGGCAAAAACAGGATGCACTTTATGTACAAAATGGACAATCTCTTTCGGAGTATCAGGGTTTCGGACGAAAACTCATCTGTTACATCGGGAATTCAAAATTTTAATAACTTATTACAACTCTGGACGTTTTTTGCACTCAGCATGCACCATTCAAAGCCACGTAATCAATTTTCAACCCTTTGGGACATAATTTGCTATTTTTAATGCATTTACTGATTTGTTTTGAGCTAAATGGCCCTGCAATTGAAAAGCTCTACAAATGAACTCTCAAAAGGTTTAAAATTGGCATGGAATCATCATTTCACCCGCATAGCATCTGCAAAAAAGTTGAGAGGGTCACCGCAAAAACTGGATGCACTTCGTGTGCAAACTGGACAATCTCTGACGAAGTATCAGGGTTTCAGACGAAAACTAATCTGTTACACCGGCAATTCAAAATTTTAATAACTTATGACAACTCCGGATGTTTTTTGCATCCAGCATGCAATAATCAAAGCCACGTCATCAACTTTCAACCCTTTCTGACATAATTTGCTATTTTTCATGCATTTACTGATTTGTTGTTTTGAGCTAAATGGCCCTAAAATTGAAAAGCTCTACAAATGAACTCTGAAAAGGTTCAAACTTGGCATGGTATCATCATTTCACCCGCATAGC
>NW_025228876.1:25382-26355 GCF_018294505.1 Triticum aestivum
ACGAAAACTCATCTGTTACATCGGCAATTCAAAATTTTAATAACTTATGACAACTCCGGATGTTTTTTGCATCCAGCATGCAACAATCAAAGCCACGTCATCAACTTTCAACCCTTTGTGACATAATTTGCCACTTTTAATGCATTTACTGATTTGTTTTGAGCTAAATGGCCCTGAAATTGAAAAGCTCTACAAATGAACTCTGAAAAGGTTGAAACTTCGCATGGTGTCATCATTTCTCCCGCATAGCATCTGCAAAAAAGTTGAGAGGGTCACCGCAAAAACTGGATGCACTTCGTGTGCAAACTGGACAATCTCTGACGAAGTATCAGGGTTTCAGACGTAAACTAATCTGTTACACCGGCAATTCAAAATTTTAATAACTTATGACAACTCCGGATGTTTTTTGCGTCCAGCATGCAATGATCAAAGCCACGTCATCAACTTTCAACCCTTTCTGACATAATTTGCTATTTTTCATGCATTTACTGATTTGTTGTTTTGAGCTAAATGGCCCTAAAATTGAAAAGCTCTACAAATGAACTCTGAAAAGGTTCAAACTTGGCATGGTATCATCATTTCACCCGCATAGCATGTGCAAAAAAGTAGAGAGGGTCACGGCAAAAACAGGATGCACTTCATGTGCAAAATGGACTATCTCTTTCGAAGTATCAGGGTTTCGGACGAAAACTCATCTGTTACATCGGCAATTCAAAATTTTAATAACTTATGACAACTCCGGATGTTTTTTGCATCCAGCATGCAACAATCAAAGCCACGTCATCAACTTTCAACCCTTTGTGACATATTTGCCACTTTTAATGCATTTACTGATTTGTTTTGAGCTAAATGGCCCTGAAATTGAAAAGCTCTACAAATGAACTCTGAAAAGGTTGAAACTTCGCATGGAATCATCATTTCACCCGCATAGCATCTGCAAAAAAGTTGTGAGGGTCACCGCAAAAACTGGATG
>NW_025228876.1:26414-26959 GCF_018294505.1 Triticum aestivum
TTTTTTGCATCCAGCATGCAATAATCAAAGCCACGTCATCAACTTTCAACCCTTTCTGACATAATTTGCTATTTTTCATGCATTTACTGATTTGTTGTTTTGAGCTAAATGGCCCTAAAATTGAAAAGCTCTACAAATGAACTCTGAAAAGGTTCAAACTTGGCATGGTATCATCATTTCACCCGCATAGCATGTGCAAAAAAGTAGAGAGGGTCACGGCAAAAACAGAATGCACTTCATGTACAAAATGGACAATCTCTTTCGAAGTATCAGGGTTTTGGACGAAAACTCATCTGTTACATCGGCAATTCAAAATTTTAATAACTTATTACAACTCTGTACGTTTTTTGCATTCAGCATGCACCATTCAAAGCCACGTAATCAACTTTCAACCCTTTGGGACATAATTTGCTATTTTTAATGCATTTACTGATTTGTTTTGAGCTAAATGGCCCTGCAATTGAAAAGCTCTACAAATGAACTCTCAAAAGGTTTAAAATTGGCATGGAATCATCATTTCACCCGCATAGCATCTGCAAAAAAGT
>NW_025228876.1:27108-27389 GCF_018294505.1 Triticum aestivum
AATCTCTGACGAAGTATCAGGGTTTCAGACGAAAACTAATCTGTTACACCGGCAATTCAAAATTTTAATAACTTATGACAACTCCGGATGTTTTTTGCATCCAGCATGCAATAATCAAAGCCACGTCATCAACTTTCAACCCTTTCTGACATAATTTGCTATTTTTCATGCATTTACTGATTTGTTGTTTTGAGCTAAATGGCCCTAAAATTGAAAAGCTCTACAAATGAACTCTGAAAAGGTTCAAACTTGGCATGGTATCATCATTTCACCCGCATAGC
>NW_025228876.1:27460-27930 GCF_018294505.1 Triticum aestivum
CAGCATGCACCATTCAAAGCCACGTAATCAACTTTCAACCCTTTGGGACATAATTTGCTATTTTTAATGCATTTACTGATTTGTTTTGAGCTAAATGGCCCTGCAATTGAAAAGCTCTACAAATGAACTCTCAAAAGGTTTAAAATTGGCATGGAATCATCATTTCACCCGCATAGCATCTGCAAAAAAGTTGAGAGGGTCACCGCAAAAACTGGATGCACTTCGTGTGCAAACTGGACAATCTCTGATGAAGTATCAGGGTTTCAGACGAAAACTAATCTGTTACACCGGCAATTTAAAATTTTAATAACTTATGACAACTCCGGATGTTTTTTGCATCCAGCATGCAATAATCAAAGCCACCTCATCAACTTTCAACCCTTTCTGACATAATTTGCTATTTTTCATGCATTTACTGATTTGTTGTTTTGAGCTAAATGGCCCTGAAATTGAAAAGCTCTACAAATGAA
>NW_025228876.1:28765-30494 GCF_018294505.1 Triticum aestivum
TGCACTTCATGTACAAAATGGACTATCTCTTTCGAAGTATCAGGGTTTCGGACGAAAACTCATCTGTTACATCGGCAATTCAAAATTTTAATAACTTATGACAACTCCGGATGTTTTTTGCATCCAGCATGCAACAATCAAAGCCACGTCATCAACTTCCAACCCTTTGTGACATAATTTGCCACTTTTAGTGCATTTACTGATTTGTTTTGAGCTAAATGGCCCTGAAATTGAAAAGCTCTACAAATGAACTCTGAAAAGGTTGAAACTTCGCATGGTGTCATCATTTCTCCCGCATAGCATGTGCAAAAAAGTAGAGAGGGTCACGGCAAAAACTGGATGCACTTCGTGTACAAACTAGACAATCTCTTTCAAAGTATCATTGTTTCGGACGAAAACTCATCTGTTACATCGGCAATTCAAAATTTTAATAACTTATTACAACTCTGGACGTTTTTTGCACTCAGCATGCACCATTCAAAGCCACATCATCAACTTTCAACCCTTTGTGACATAATTTGCTATTTTAATGCATTTACTGATTTTTTTTGAGCTAAATGGCCCTGCAATTGAAAAGCTCTACAAATGAACTCCGAAAAGGTTGAAACTTGGCATGGTATCATCATTTGACCCGCATAGCATCTGCAAAAAAGTAGAGAAGGTCACGACAAAAACTGGATGCACTTCGTGTGCAAACTGGACAATCTCTGACGAAGTATCAGGGTTTCAGACGAAAACTAATCTGTTACACCGGCAATTCAAAATTTTCATAACCTATTACAACTCCGGATGTTTTTTGCATCCAGCATGCAATAATCAAAGCCACATCATCAACTTCCAACCCTTTCTGACAATATTTGCTATTTTTCATGCATTTACTGATTTGTTGTTTTGAGCTAAATGGCCCTAAAATTGAAAAGCTCTACAAATGAACTCTGAAAAGGTTCAAACTTGGCATGGTATCATCATTTCACCCGCATAGCATGTGCAAAAAAGTAGAGAGGGTCACGGCAAAAACAGGATGCACTACATGTACAAAATGGACAATCTCTTTCGAAGTATCAGGGTTTCGGACGAAAACTCATCTGTTACATCGGCAATTCAAAATTTTAATAACTTATTACAACTCTGGACTTTTTTGCATTCAGCATGCACCATTCAAAGCCACGTAATCAACTTTCAACCCTTTGTGACATAATTTGCTATTTTTAATGCATTTACTGATTTGTTTTGAGCTAAATGGCCCTGCAATTGAAAAGTTCTACAAATGAACTCTCAAAAGGTTTAAAATTGGCATGGAATCATCATTTCACCCGCATAGCATCTGCAAAAAAGTTGAGAGGGTCACCGCAAAAACTGGATGCACTTCGTGTGCAAACTAGACAATCTCTTTCGAAGTATCAGGGTTTAAGACGAAAACTCATCTGTTACACCGGCAATTCAAAATTTTAATAACTTATGACAACTCCGGATGTCTTTTGCATCCAACATGCAACAATCAAAGCCACGTCATCAACTTTCAACCCTTTCTGACATAATTTGCTAATTTTAATGCATTTACTGATTTGTTTTGACCTAAATGGCCCTGAAATTGAAAAGCTCTATAATTCAACTCTGAAAAGGTTGAAACTTGGCATGGTATCATCATTTCACCCGCATAGCATGTGCAAAAAAGTAGAGAGGGTCATGGAAAAAACTGGATGCACCTCGTGTAAAAACAGGACAATCT
>NW_025228876.1:31054-32233 GCF_018294505.1 Triticum aestivum
CAAACTGGACAATCTGTTTCGAAGTATCAGGGTTTCGGACGAAAACTCATTAGTTACACCGGCAATTCAAAATTTTAATAACTTATTACAACTCTGGACGTTTTTCGCATTCAGCATGCACCATTCAAAGCCACGTCATCAACTTTCAACCCTTTGTGACATAATTTGCTATTTTTAATGCATTTACTAATTTGTTTTGAGCTAAATGGCCCTGCAATTGAAAAGCTCTACAAATGAACTCTGAAAAGGTTGAAACTTGGCATGGTATCATCATTTCACCCGCATAGCATGTGCAAAAAAGTAGAGAGGGTCACCGCAAAAACTGGATGCACTTCGTGTGCAAAGCGGACAATCTCTTTCGAAGTATCAGGGTTTCGGACGAAAACTCATCTGTTACATCGGCAATTCAAAATTTTAATAACTTATTACAACTCTGGACGTCTTTTGCATTCAGTATGCACCATTCAAAGCCACATCATCAACTTTTAACCCTTTGTGACATAATTTGCAACTTTTAATGCATTTACTGATTTGTTTTGAGCTAAATGGCCCTGAAATTGAAAAGCTCTACAAATGAACTCCGAAAAGGTTGAAACTTGGCATGGTATCATCATTTCACCAGCATAGCATGTGCAAAAAAGTAGAGAGGGTCACGGCAAAAACTGGAGGCACTTCGTGTACAAACTCGACAACCTCTTTCGAAGTATAAGGGTTTCGGACGAAAACTCATCTGTTACATCGGCAATTCAAAATTTAATAACTTATTACAATTCTGGACGTCTTTTGCATTCAGCATGCACCATTCAAAGCCACGTCATCAACTTTCAACCCTTTGTGACATAATTTGCTATTTTTAATGCAATTACTGATTTGTTTTGAGCTAAATGGCCCTGCAATTGAAGAGCTCTACAAATGAACTCTGAAAAGGTTGAAACTTGGCATGGTATCATCATTTCACCCGCATAGCATGTGCAGAAAAGTAGAGAGGGTCACGGCAAAAACTGGATGCACTTCGTGTACAAACTGGACAATCTGTTTCGAAGTATCAGGGTTTCGGACGAAAACTCATCAGTTACACCGGCAATTCAAAATTTTAATAACTTATTACAACTCTGGACGTTTTTCGCATTCAGCATGCACCATTCAAAGCCACGTCATCAACTTTCAACCCTTTGTGAC
>NW_025228876.1:32243-33111 GCF_018294505.1 Triticum aestivum
AAATTGAAAAGCTCTACAAATGAACTCCGAAAAGGTTGAAACTTGGCATGGTATCATCATTTCACCCGCATAGCATGTGCAAAAAAGTAGAGAGGGTCACGGCAAAAACTGGAGGCACTTCAGGTACAAACTGGACAATCTCTTTCGAAGTATCAGGGTTTCGGACGAAAACTCATCTGTTACATCGGCAATTCAAAATTTTAATAACTTATTACAACTCTGGACGTCTTTTGCATTCAGCATGCACCATTCAAAGCCACGTCATCAACTTTCAACCCTTTGTGACATAATTTGCTATTTTTAATGCATTTACTGATTTGTTTTGAGCTAAATGGCCCTGCAATTGAAAAGCTCTACAAATGAACTCTGAAAAGGTTGAAACTTGGCATGGTATCATCATTTCACCCGCATAGCATGTGCAAAAAAGTAGAGAGGGTCACCGGCAAAAACTGGATGCACTTTGTGTGCAAACTGGAGAATCTCTTTCGAAGTATCTGGGTTTCAGACAAAAACTCATCTGTTACATCGGCAATTCAAAATTTTAATAACCTATTACAACTCCGGACGTTTTTTGCATCCAGCATGCAATATTCAAAGCCACGTCATCAACTTTCAACCCTTTGTGACATAATTTGCTATTTTTCATGCATTTACTGATTTGTTTTGAGCTAAATTGCCCTGAAATTGAAAAGCTCTACAAATGAACTCTGAAAAGGTTCAAACTTGGCATGGTATCATCATTTCACCCGCATAGCATGTGCAAAAAGGTAGAGAGGGTCACGGCAAAAACAGGATGCACTTCATGTACAAAATGGACAATCTCTTGCGAAGTATCAGGGTTTCGGACGAAAACTCATCTGTTACATCG
>NW_025228876.1:33270-33933 GCF_018294505.1 Triticum aestivum
GCCCTGCAATTGAAAAGCTCTACAAATGAACTCTCAAAAGGTTTAAAATTGGCATGGAATCATCATTTCACCCGCATAGCATCTGCAAAAAAGTTGAGAGGGTCACCGCAAAAACTGGATGCACTTCGTGTGCAAACTGGACAATCTCTTTCGAAGTATCAGGGTTTCAGACGAAAACTCATCTGTTACACCGGCAATTCAAAATTTTAATAACTTATGACAACTTCGGATGTGTTTTGCATCCAGCATGCAATAATCAAAGCCACGTCATCAACTTTCAACCCTTTCTGACATAATTTGCTATTTTTCATGCATTTACTGATTTGTTTTGAGCTAAATGGACCTGAAATTTAAAAGCTCTACAAATGAACTCTGAAAAGGTTCAAACTTGGCATGGTATAATCATTTCACCCGCATAGCATGTGCAAAAAAGTAGAGAGGGTCACGGCAAAAACAGGATGCACTTAATGTACAAAATGGACAATCTCTTTCGAAGTATCAGGGTTTCGGACGAAAACTCATCTATTACATCGGCAATTCAAAATTTTAATAACTTATGACAACTCCGGATGTTTTTTGCGTCCAGCATGCAACAATCAAAGCCACGTCATCAACTTTCAACCCTTTGTGACATAATTTGCCACCTTTAATGCATTTACTAAT
>NW_025228877.1:0-2637 GCF_018294505.1 Triticum aestivum
AAATAATGTACCTGCAATGTTTGATCTCCTTTTTATTGTATGCATTTACGCATTCAAATATATTCATTCTGTATCAATGACGTGACACAAATCAAGGTATTTATTCCCTTATGTAGAGTGAAGAATTTGTTCTCAATGGAATCACGGCAAGGTATGACTCGGGGAAAATCAACATAAAAAATGATGAACAAATAAAATGCATATAAAAAATATTGCAAAACAATAGGTGCTCGTCAAAAGACACCATACTTAGTCGCATGTTCTATGATCACATGCGTGCATGATATGCGAAAATGAGTCATGTAGCACAAATTAACCTTGTTCAAACCTGTGTGTATAGAAAGTAATATTCGCACTTCATGATGCATAAACAAATGCCGCTCAAATCGTAAATGGTGTTATATTAACCAGATGTCTATAAAATAGACTAAATGAGTGCACTATATAAAAAAATGCATCGGCCCCAAATAATGCTAGCCGGCATCATCGACAAAATAACTAGATATTGGCGAATCTAGTGTAGGCGCCTGCAAAGTAAAATGGACACGTCCTGCTAATTCTAGGTGAATTGGTGTACATCCACCCAACCAAAATAAATTGTATGGTCCCTTCCTATGGACATACATTAAAAAAACTAAAAGATGACCAGAGTCATAATCTGAGTTTGATCGCACTCGAAATATTGTAGTGCACTTGCATATGCCACCAAAACAAATTAAATATCTGTTATCTGCTCCATATATGTGTATGCTCAAAAAGGTCGCATCTAGTTTATCTTCGCATAAGATGAAAGTTAGATCATGCATCCCCCATACGGCTTGCAAATAGTAAGAAAACATAGATGTCATCTACTCATAAAAAAAAGAGTACTACAATTGTTAGTACTAAAGTAGTTGCATTGCACAGAACACGTGCATGACTATATGTCCCATACGCATGCATCAGGATGTTTGAAGACTCATTTAACAGATTGGTTAACCATTAAGATGACTTTCTCATACAAAGTAAAGAAAATAAATCAAAGTCTATATATTGGTTAGTCAACAAGGAAAATAAGTGAAGTCATTCAAGCATGCACACACGTACTGCCAATACCAGTACGAGTCAAATGAAAGCAAATATAAATGAAAGTCATCGCATATGATAATATCAACAAAGTCCAAGGCTCCCCCGAGCATGCCGGCGTCGACGATCGCGAGGAGGAATTTCTTTTTTTTGTAGCATGTTGTAATAGGAATCTATTGCAATCTTATGTAATAGCTATGTTGGAATTCTTAATCAGGGGTTTTCTCTTCGGAGATGTAATTAACAGATCTTTTATGTAAATGTAAGAGTTCTGGAAATAATGTACCTGCAATGTTTGATCTCCTTTTTATTGTATGCATTTACGCATTTAAATATATTCATTCTGTATCAATGACGTGACACAAATCAAGGTATTTATTCCCTTATGTAGAGTGAAGAATTTGTTCTCAATGGAATCACGGCAAGGTATGACTCGAGGAAAATCAACATAAAAATTGATGAACAAATAAAATGCATATAAAAAATATTGCAAAACAATAGGTGCTCGTCAAAAGACACCATACTTAGTCGCATGTTCTATGATCACATGTGTGCATGATATGCGAAAATGAGTCATGTAGCACAAATTAACCTTGTTCAAACCTGTGTGTATAGAAAGTAATATTCGCACTTCATGATGCATAAACAAATGCCGCTCAAATCGTAAATGGTGTTATATTAACCAGATGTCTATAAAATAGACTAAATGAGTGCACTATATAAAAAAATGCATCGGCCCCAAATAATGCTAGCCGGCATCATCGACAAAATAACTAGATATTGGCCAATCTAGTGTAGGCGCCTGCAAAGTAAAATGGACACGTCCTGCTAATTCTAGGTGAATTGGTGTACATCCACCCAACCAAAATAAATTGTATGGTCCCTTCCTATGGACATACATTAAAAAACTAAAAGATGACCAGAGTCATAATCTTAGTTTGATCGCACTCGAAATATTGTAGTGCACTTGCATATGCCACCAAAACAAATTAAATATCTGTTATCTGCTTCATATATGTGTATGCTCAAAAAGGTCGCATCTAGCTTATCTTCGTATAAGATGAAAGTTAGATCATGCATCCCCCATACGGCTTGCAAATAGTAAGAAAACATAGATGTCATCTACTCATAAAACAAAGAGTACTACAATTGTTAGTACTAAAGTAGTTGCATTGCACAGAACACGTGCATGACTATATGTCCCATACGCATGCACCATGATGTTTGAAGACTCATTTAACAGATTGGTTAACCATTAAGATGACTTTCTCATACAAAGTAAAGAAAATAAATCAAAGTCTATATATTGGTTAGTCAACAAGGAAAAGTAAGTGAAGTCATTCAAGCATGCACACACGTACTGCCAATACCAGTACGAGTCAAATGAAAGCAAATATAAATGAAAGTCATCGCATATGATAATATCAACAAAGTCCAAGGCTCCCCCGAGCATGCCGGCGTCGACGATCGCGAGGAGGAATTTCTTTTTTTGTAGCATGTTGTAATAGGAATGTGTTGCAATCTTATGTAATAGCTATGTTGGAATTCTTAATCAGGGGTTTTCTCTTCGGA
>NW_025228877.1:3168-6220 GCF_018294505.1 Triticum aestivum
AAAATGGACACGTCCTGCTAATTCTAGGTGAATTGGTGTACATCCACCCAACCAAAATAAATTGTATGGTCCCTTCCTATGGACATACATTAAAAAAACTAAAAGATGACCAGAGTCATAATCTTAGTTTGATCACACTCGAAATATTGTAGTGCACTTGCATATGCCACCAAAACAAATTAAATATCTGTTATCTGCTTCATATATGTGTATGCTCAAAAAGGTCGCATCTAGCTTATCTTCGCATATGATGAAAGTTAGATCATGCATCCCCCATACGGCTTGCAAATAGTAAGAAAACATAGATGTCATCTACTCATAAAACAAAGAGTACTACAATTGTTAGTACTAAAGTAGTTGCATTGCACAGAACACGTGCATGACTATATGTCCCATACGCATGCATCATGATGTTTGAAGACTCATTTAACAGATTGGTTAACCATTAAGATGACTTTCTCATACAAAGTAAAGAAAATAAATCAAAGTCTATATATTGGTTAGTCAACAAGGAAAAGTAAGTGAAGTCATTCAAGCATGCACACACGTACTGCCAATACCAGTACGAGTCAAATGAAAGCAAATATAAATGAAAGTCATCGCATATGATAATATCAACAAAGTCCAAGGCTCCCCCGAGCATGCCGGCGTCGACGATCGCGAGGAGGAATTTCTTTTTTTTTGTAGCATGTTGTAATAGGAATGTGTTGCAATCTTATGTAATAGCTATGTTGGAATTCATAATCAGGGGTTTTCTCTTCGGAGATGTAATTAACAGACCTTTTATGTAAATGTAAGAGTTCTGGAAATAATGTACCTGCAATGTTTGATCTCCTTTTTATTGTATGCATTTACGCATTCAAATATATTCATTCTGTATCAATGACGTGACACAAATCAAGGTATTTATTCCCTTATGTAGAGTGAAGAATTTGTTCTCAATGGAATCACGGCAAGGTATGACTCGAGGAAAATCAACATAAAAATTGATGAACAAATAAAATGCATATAAAAAATATTGCAAAACAATAGGTGCTCGTCAAAAGACACCATACTTAGTCGCATGTTCTATGATCACATGCGTGCATGATATGCGAAAATGAGTCATGTAGCACAAATTAACCTTGTTCAAACCTGTGTGTATAGAAAGTAATATTCGCACTTCATGATGCATAAACAAATGCCGCTCAAATCGTAAATGGTGTTATATTAACCAGATGTCTATAAAATAGACTAAATGAGTGCACTATATAAAAAAATGCATCGGCCCCAAATAATGCTAGCCGGCATCATCGACAAAATAACTAGATATTGGCCAATCTAGTGTAGGCGCCTGCAAAGTAAAATGGACACGTCCTGCTAATTCTAGGTGAATTGGTGTACATCCACCCAACCAAAATAAATTGTATGGTCCCTTCCTATGGACATACATTAAAAAACTAAAAGATGACCAGAGTCATAATCTTAGTTTGATCGCACTCGAAATATTGTAGTGCACTTGCATATGCCACCAAAACAAATTAAATATCTGTTATCTGCTTCATATATGTGTATGCTCAAAAAGGTCGCATCTAGCTTATCTTCGTATAAGATGAAAGTTAGATCATGCATCCCCCATACGGCTTGCAAATAGTAAGAAAACATAGATGTCATCTACTCATAAAACAAAGAGTACTACAATTGTTAGTACTAAAGTAGTTGCATTGCACAGAACACGTGCATGACTATATGTCCCATACGCATGCACCATGATGTTTGAAGACTCATTTAACAGATTGGTTAACCATTAAGATGACTTTCTCATACAAAGTAAAGAAAATAAATCAAAGTCTATATATTGGTTAGTCAACAAGGAAAAGTAAGTGAAGTCATTCAAGCATGCACACACGTACTGCCAATACCAGTACGAGTCAAATGAAAGCAAATATAAATGAAAGTCATCGCATATGATAATATCAACAAAGTCCAAGGCTCCCCCGAGCATGCCGGCGTCGACGATCGCGAGGAGGAATTTCTTTTTTTGTAGCATGTTGTAATAGGAATGTGTTGCAATCTTATGTAATAGCTATGTTGGAATTCTTAATCAGGGGTTTTCTCTTCGGAGATGTAATTAACAGATCTTTTATGTAAATGTAAGAGTTCTGAAAATAATGTACCTGCAATGTTTGATCTCCTTTTTATTGTATGCATTTACGCATTCAAATATATTCATTCTGTATCAATGACGTGACACAAATCAAGGTATTTATTCCCTTATGTAGAGTGAAGAATTTGTTCTCAATGGAATCACGACAAGGTATGACTCGGGGAAAATCAACATAAAAAATGATGAACAAATAAAATGCATATAAAAAATATTGCAAAACAATAGGTGCTCGTCAAAAGACACCATACTTAGTCGCATGTTCTATGATCACATGCGTGCATGATATGCGAAAATGAGTCATGTAGCACAAATTAACCTTGTTTAAACTTGTGTGTATAGAAAGTAATATTCGCACTTCGTGATGCATAAACAAATGCCGCTCAAATCGTAAATGGTGTTATATTAACCAGATGTCTATAAAATAGACTAAATGAGTGCACTATATAAAAAATGCATAGGCCCCAAATAATGCTAGCACTACTGGAATCAGCTAATTTGCCATCTGCTAGCTCTTTGCCGTCTGCTAGCTGACGGCAAAGAAGCTCTTTGCCATCAGCTACACATAAATAGACGGCAAAGAAGCTCTTTGCCATCTGCCAGCTCTTTGCCGTCTGCCAGCGGACGGCAAAGAATCTTTGCCGTCCGCTGGCGGACGGCAAAGAGTGTGGTGGCCCCCACCCCCCGCTCGTTTGAAAAATCCTAACGGCCCACCTCTTTGTCGTCCGCTAGCGGACGGCAAAGAGGCAGAAAGGCGGACGGCAAAGGCTGGCGGACGGCAAAGAGGGCACTTGCCTAACGGCAGGTACCCCCCGCCCGTTACTCACTTCGTCCTCGCCTCGCCCTTCTCCTCCGACCCCGCTGCCGCCGCCACCGCCCGCCGCGCGCCGCCGCCCCGTCGCCCCCGCC
>NW_025228877.1:7798-14480 GCF_018294505.1 Triticum aestivum
ATGTCCTCCTCCCCCATTAATTATTTGATCTATTCCGATGAAACTTGATAGCTAGATATATATGTGTCTTGAATCATCAGTATGCGTAACCAATATGTGTCTCCCGTTCGAAAGCGTCATAGTTATAAATATGCATGCATTTGCATATTTATAACCTTGATTCTTTCGAATTGTCCAACGCTATCCATGGACAGCCCGAGTATGTTTAGATTGGGTTCGTTTTCCCATATGCTTTGCTCCGGATCCGACGCATAAATTTCGTCAGTGCCTCCCCTGTTGTTCTCCGGGTACACATCCTCTCTGTTTATTGCAGAGACGTGTATCAGGAGAACAGCAGGGAGGTGCTGCCGAAATTTTGCGTAGGATCCGGGGCATAGCATGGGAAAATGAACCCAATCTAAACATACTCGGGTGGGATTAGGACCTATCATTACCTATTAGAGTGTAGGTTGCATGGACGTAATAAAATTGACAAAGTAGATCAACTGATGAATACATACATGGTGAATTATATATATATATATATATTTGTTGTGTGTCTAGTAGCTCTGAAAGTCAAGATGAGTGATCATGCGTGGATGTACATCGGTCACACTGGTCAGAACAAATGGAGCATTGAATGGTTCACAAAAACCAAGGGGTTTGTGCGAGCCGCATTTGCAAATGGCCAGAGGAAAACCTGGTGCCCCTGTTTACGGTGCGGCAATTGGGAAAAGAGGACAGAGGCTGAAATGGGCAAACACCTACAGAAGAGTGGTTTTACGCCCGATTATACGGTGTGGACATTTCATGGTGAGTCTGCCCAACGTGACCGAGCTGAGGTGGATCGTCGTCGCGCCGACGAGCATGGTACCGGTATGGAAAACATGGTGCAAGACTTTGATGATGCTCGGGATTCGGACGAGGAGATGGAGGAATCTGCAAAGGCCTTCAATGAAATGTTGGAGTCTTCAAAACGTCCGCTCCATGAGCACACTGAGCTTTGTCAGTTGGATGCCATCTCACAAGTAATGGCTCTGAAGGCTCAGTTCAACTTGGGCGGAGAATGCTA
The DNA here is from genome assembly GCF_018294505.1 of Triticum aestivum. Lineage (NCBI taxonomy): Eukaryota > Viridiplantae > Streptophyta > Magnoliopsida > Poales > Poaceae > Triticum > Triticum aestivum. Next base: position 8,850 of record NW_025228877.1, read on the forward strand.
CGATGCAATGATGACAGTATTTGGACGCTTTCTACCCAAAGGCCATGTAATGCCTGCAAACCTGTACCAGTCGGACAAAATCCTCCATGCACTGAAGATGCCCTATGATAAGATACATGCCTGTGAGAAAGAATGTGTCTTGTTTAGGCTTGACTATGCGGACTTGAACTGTTGTCCCATTTGCAAGTCTTCCAGGTATGTTGTGGTAGACAACGGTATGGGTGAGAAGACACAGACCAAAATCCCCGTTAGTGTTCTTCGGTATATGCCAATCGTACCAAGAATTCAACGTCTTTTCATGGTCGAAGAGACGACCAGACAGATGACATGGCACAAAACGGGCAAAAGAACCGAACTAGATGCAGATGGGAATCTGATGATTGTACACACATCGGATGGTGTTGCGTGGAAAAAGTTTGATGAATTACATGGTGACAAAGCGGCAGATCTGAGGCATCCTCGAGTCGGCATCAGCACGGATGGGTTCAGTGTGTTTGGTATGACGGCAGCCCAATACAGTTGTTGGCCCGTATTTGTCTTTCCACTCAATCTCCCCCCCGGACAGATTATGCAAAGAAAGAACATTTTCCTGACGTTGATAATTCCAGGGCCCAACTATCCGGGGAAAAATATGAATGTGTACATGCAACCGCTAAAGGACGAATTGCAAGAAGCCTGGGATAATGGGTTCAAGACATACGATGCCTATAGCAAACGGAACTTCATAATGCGTGTCTGGTACATGTACTCGACGCATGACTTGCCGGCGTATGCGCTATTCGTTGGCTGGTGTGTGCATGGAAGGTTCCCGTGCCCCACATGCAAGGGAGCTCTTGAGTTTCGTTGGCTTCAGGCCGGTCGCAAGTTTTCTTGCTTCGACATGCATAGAGAGTTCCTGAATCCTCGCCATAAGTTCAGGAAAGACAAGAAGAACTTCATCAGAGGTAGAGTTGTCAAAAACTCTACACCACATGCATTGACAGGCCAACAGACCCTGGATCAGTTAAACGCTCTCGAGCCAGATCCCGAGCGTCCAGGGTACTTCAAGGGGTATAATTCTAAGCACGCCTGGACTCACAAAACATGCGTATGGGATCTGCCTTACTTCAAAGACCTCCTTTGCCCACACAACATCGACGTGATGCACACTGAGAAGAATATCGCTGCGGCACTTTTTGGTACATTGTTCGGCATAGATGGGAAGTCAAATTATAATACTAAGGCTAGAGTCGATCTGGAGGCGCTATGTGATAGGCCGTTACAAAACATGAAAGAACCGAAAGGAAAGCAGAACTGGACGAAGCCAAAGGCATGGTTCAATCTTGGAAGGCCGGCTATGAGGGAAATTATCTTGTGGGTGAAAATGCAGTTGATGTTCCCCGATGGGTATGCAGCGAATCTACAGAGGGGAGCCAGTCTTGATAAATTGAAGATATTTGGTCTCAATAGTCATGATTGGCACATATGGATTGAGCGGGTAATGCCGGTGATGTTGCGTGGCTTCATCCCTGAGGATGAATGGCTAGTACTGGCAGAACTCAGCTATTTCTTCCGTGTTCTTTGTGCGAAAGAACTATCGCCTAGCGTGCTAGAAGAAATGGAAGAGTTGGCGCCGGAGTTGATCTGCAAGTTAGAGAAGATCTTTCCACCGGGCTTCTTTAATCCAATGCAACATTTGATTTTGCATCTCCCGACCGAGGCAAGATTGGGGGGGCCCGTGCAAAATCGTTGGTGCTACCCAACTGAGAGGATGCAGAAGACGCTTCGACAAAAATGTAAAAATAAACGTAGAATTGAAGCATCGATGGCTGAGGCATTCATCACTGAGGAGGCGGCAAACTTCGTGACAGCACACTACGAAGCCAAAAATCGTCATTTGCATAATCCGAAGCCTCGGTACAATGCTGACGACCCTAAAAAGGGTGGATCCAACCTCAGCCTATTCAAAGGGAATCTCGCACCAGCCAGTGTTTCAAATCCAGTATCTTTGGATAACGAACAATGGTGGACCATTTCGTTGTATATCTTCAACAACCTGATAGAAGTGCGGCCGTACTTCGAGTAAGTTCTCGGTACATAGTTTCGCAACTTCTATTTCCTTTGAACTGCTCTTATTCCTGGATATTTCATACAGTCGATACGTCGCCTTATTCTCATATGGAGCGGTGATCCAAAAGGATTCTGTCGAAGAGTATGAGCTTCTCGCAAAGCAAGGTGGCGGATATCCCGGTTTCATCTCTTGGTTCAAACAAACGGTAATTTCTATTAGACTTGTAGGCTAATTTGTAGGCGGCTATCCCGGTTTCATTCGCTAATTTGTGCGTAATGCAACAATCCTTTCATATTAAACTTGTAGGCTAATTCAGAGTCTATGGACGCCGAATTGAGACAAGTCGCTAATGGTTTTGACTATAAGGTCCGTTCATTTGACAAATACGACATCAACGGGTATCGCTTTCGTACCTATGGCAAAGAGCTATCTATGGCCGACCGAAAGTCTACAAATTGTTGTGTATCTGCTATCGGCGAAGGAGGTACCGAGTATTATGGGAGAGTTGAAGCAATTTATGAACTTCTATTCTATGCTGAAAACCCACCGAATGTTGTAGTCTTCAAATGTTATTGGTTTCAGCCGAAGGAGACTAGAAGAACTCATGAACATATAGGGCTAGTTGAAATCAACCAAAGCACCCATTTAGATGTTCCTGATGTCTATATTATGGCTCAACAGGCGACCCAAGTATTCTATCTACCGTGGGCCTGCCAAACTAATCCAAATCTGAAAGGTTGGGATGTCGTTTATGAAGTGCCACCACGTGCTAGACTATCTCCCCCAAAGGAAGAGGATTATGAACCTCACATTAACCCAGACACATATGAAGGAGAATTCTTCCAAGAGACACGTCTTTCCAAAAAGCGTTTCAAGAACCGCTATACTTCACCCCAAAACATTGAAGTAGACAGTGACAGTGAATCCGACATCACCCCAGAGGAGGAACAAGAAGAGCCGGAACAAGAAGAGGTTACCGCTGCGGATGACCTGTCATTGCTTGACCGATTACGTCAAGGTGGCCTTGCACATGTTGATGCCACTGAACCCTATGAGCCCGTCATTGATTATAGTGATGATGATGATTATGCATTTATTGATGATACTGATCGAGATTTTTAGTAGTTTCAGGTATTAAATTTTTTAATGTTGTACTTGATGATGATACACTTAAGTGATACACATATTATTATTCATGTCGGTCTTTTTTTTATGTTGTACTAATTTCGTTTACTGTTTGTCATGGCAGGTGTTGAAAGATGGTGGGCGCTGGTCGGGAGTGCGCCAAGGCCCCTTCTTCCTCAGCGCGTGGTCTGAGGTCTTCGATTCCAGACGTACCTCTTCGCCGAGCGTTGCTGGACAGTATGTCCACACCGCCGGGCCCTTCTTCGTGCACCGCGGTGCCCAGCAGGGGACGAGGTAGGAAGAGAGGAGGTGGGGCACGTGGTCGCGGGAGAGGAGGTAGGGTGACTGCTAGGGCGCCTTCCTCGCCGCCACCCCCAGCTGTTTCACCCGAGCACGTGACTGCTAGGGTGGACTCGTCCGAGGAGGAGGCTACACGGACTCCGGTCCACGAGCCTCCGGTCCACGGGTCTTGGGCCCACGAGCCTCGAGTCGACTGGCCTTCGGCCCACGAGAGTTCGGCCCACGAGACCCCGGAGGAGCACACGTCCGGATGGGGTACCTGGCCGGATCAGCCCGAGGAGCCGAGTGGCCATGCTGATGATGGCGGGGAGCCGACTGATCTTGAGGAGGAGGGTGGCACCGTCTACCAGCGTGGTGCTACACGGCTCCCGTCCGTGCCGGCGACCCGCGAGCAGAGGTGGTTGATCTTCCCTGATGGGGAGAGGTACGTAAGTGCATTTAATATTTTTGTACCTTCTGCATTCTCGTTTCTTCAAATAACTAATGCGTTGGCCTTGTCATGCTGCAGGGGTTGGGACCACCATCATATTGTCCGCCGGCCCAACTCCGTCCTTGGAGTTCTTTGCCGGCAAAACTTCCCGGGGTTTGTCACGTTGCCTGGTGAGGGTCGGCTTCCAGAGCTTGGGTTGAGCTGGGAGCACTACGTGGCTGCCCCGGCCCCGCCGGATGTCATTATCGACGGTGTCGTGTGCGACACGAGGGCAGACATGGTGATCAGGACGTTCTGGGTAATTTCTCCTTTACACATTTCAAAATCTTCAACTAGCTAGTTATTAATTGTACTAATCAATATTGTCTCATTTGATTGCAGACATTCTACAGGTGTGAGGAGGGATACGAGGAGGACTGCGCAAATGTTATCCAGAACGTCTGCAAGCGCCTACTCCAGAACTTACGGCACGAGGCTCGGGTGCAGGCTGTTCGAGACTACTACGCCTTGCGTGGTATCAAGAAGACCAAGCCGGTGTGCCGCGATAAGTTCCTGAGTAAGGAGCAGTACATGAAGGTAATTCTTAAGGCCTTCTACTTAAGTTCCTTCATTTAGTAATTCTTAGCCGTAGCGCTCAAGTTTCTATTTGCTAACTTAGGCGCCTCCGAGATGGTGTGCGGATCGGACGATCCATTTCAACTAAATTAGCTAAAAAATGATCCATTTCAACAAAGTTAGCTCAAAAACGATCCATTTCAACTAAGTTAGCTAAAAAACGATCCATTTGACCTAAGTGAGCTAAAAAACGATCCATTTCACCTTAGTTACCTCAAAAACGATCCATTTCAACTAAGTTAGCTAAAAAACGATCCATTTCAACTAGGTTAGCTCCAAAATGACCCATTTCACCTTACTTAGCTCAAAAACGATGCCCTTCACCTTAGTTAGCTCATAAACGACCCATTTCAACTAAGTTAGCTCATAAATGATCCATTTCAACTAAGTTAGCTCATAAACAACCCATTTCAACTTAGTTAGCTCATATATGATCCATTTCACCTAAGTTAGCTCATAAATGACATATACTTCTTGTTCTAGTCTTCTTCTTGTTCTAGTCACCTATTTCTAACTTTCTTATTTACCATTTTGCAGATTTCATTCACTTGATGGAAGCTAGCTTGCTATGATGGAGTGCTTGCTTTTCCTTTGATGAAACTTTGCATTGTATCTAGCTTGCTATCTTCATGAAACTTTGCATTGTAATATATATATGGATGGAACAATGTGTATGGATGGAACTTCCTTATGTATGAACAATGTGTATGGATGAAACTGATGTGATATGTGATATGAAACTTATGTGCTAGATATGTGTTGGATATGTGCTGGATATGAAACTTATATATGTGATATGTGCTGCAAATTGTGGGATTTAATAAAAAAACAGAAAAAACAGACAATATGCAGGCTCTTTGCCGTCTGCCGCGGACGGCAAAGAAGCCACGTGGCAGCCAACTGTGCTTCCTGGGAGCTGACCATTTGGTCAGTTTGCCTACAGTGGCAGACGGCAAAGACTTTGCCGTCCGTGGCAGACGGCAAAGAACCTGCACTTTGCCATCAGTGGCAGACGGCAAAGAACCTGCCATCTAGTGACGTGTAGATGAAATCCTAAGGCGGACGGCAAAGACCAAAGGCTCTTTGCCGTCTGCGGCGGACGGCAAAGGTC
>NW_025228877.1:16541-22082 GCF_018294505.1 Triticum aestivum
CATATAAAAAATATTGCAAAACAATAGGTGCTCGTCAAAAGACACCATACTTAGTCGCATGTTCTATGATCACATGCGTGCATGATATGCGAAAATGAGTCATGCAGCACAAATTAACCTTGTTCAAACCTGTGTGTATAGAAAGTAATATTCGCACTTCATGATGCATAAACAAATGCCGCTCAAATCGTAAATGGTGTTATATTAACCAGATGTCTATAAAATAGACTAAATGAGTGCACTATATAAAAAAATGCATCGGCCCCAAATAATGCTAGCCGGCATCATCGACAAAATAACTAGATATTGGCGAATCTAGTGTAGGCGCATGCAAAGTAAAATGGACACGTCCTGCTAATTCTAGGTGAATTGGTGTACATCCACCCAACCAAAATAAATTGTATGGTCCCTTCATATGGACATACATTAAAAAAACTAAAAGATGACCAGAGTCATAATCTGAGTTTGATCGCACTCGAAATATTGTAGTGCACTTGCATATGCCACCAAAAAAAAATTAAATATCTGTTATCTGCTCCATATATGTGTATGCTCAAAAAGGTCGCATCTAGCTTATCTTCGCATAAGATCAAAGTTAGATCATGCATCCCCCATACGGCTTGCAAATAGTAAGAAAACATAGATGTCATCTACTCATAAAACAAAGAGTACTACAATTGTTAGTACTAAAGTAGTTGCATTGCACAGAACACGTGCATGACTATATGTCCCATACGCATGCATCATGATGTTTGAAGACTTATTTAACAGATTGGTTAACCATTAAGATGACTTTCTCATACAAAGTAAAGAAAATAAATCAAAGTCTATATATTGGTTAGTCAACAAGGAAAAGTAAGTGAAGTCATTCAAGCATGCACACACGTACTGCCAATACCAGTACGAGTAAAATGAAAGCAAATATAAATGAAAGTCATCGCATATGATAATATCAACAAAGTCCAAGGCTCCCCCTAGCATGCCGGCGTCGACGATCGCGAGGATGAATTTATTTTTTTTGTAGCATGTTGTAATAGGAATGTGTTGCAATCTTATGTAATAGCTATGTTGGAATTCTTAATCAGGGGTTTTCTCTTCGGAGATGTAATTAACAGATCTTTTATGTAAATGTAAGAGTTCTGGAAATAATGTACCTGCAATGTTTGATCTCCTTTTTATTGTATGCATTTACGCATTTAAATATATTCATTCTGTATCAATGACGTGACACAAATCAAGGTATTTATTCCCTTATGTAGAGTGAAGAATTTGTTCTCAATGGAATCACGGCAAGGTATGACTCGGGGAAAATCAACATAAAAAATGATGAACAAATAAAATGCATATAAAAAATATTGCAAAACAATAGGTGCTCGTCAAAAGACACCATACTTAGTCGCATGTTCTATGATAGAATGCGTGCATGATATGCGAAAATGAGTCATGCAGCACAAATTAACCTTGTTCAAACCTGTGTGTATAGAAAGTAATATTCGCACTTCATGATGCATAAACAAATGCTGCTCAAATCGTAAATGGTGTTATATTAACCAGATGTCTATAAAATAGACTAAATGAGTGCACTATATAAAAAAATGCATCGGCCCCAAATAATGCTAGCCGGCATCATCGACAAGATAACTAGATATTGGCGAATCTAGTGTAGGCGCATGCAAAGTAAAATGGACACGTCCTGCTAATTCTAGGTGAATTGGTGTACATCCACCCAACCAAAATAAATTGTATGGTCCCTTCATATGGACATACATTAAAAAAACTAAAAGATGACCAGAGTCATAATCTGAGTTTGATCGCACTCGAAATATTGTAGTGCACTTGCATATGCCACCAAAACAAATTAAATATCTATTATCTGCTCCATATATGTGTATGCTCAAAAATGTCGCATCTAGCTTATCTTCGCATAAGATGAAAGTTAGATCATGCATCCCCCATACGGCTTGCAAATAGTAAGAAAACATAGATGTCATCTACTCATAAAACAAAGAGTACTACAATTGTTAGTACTAAAGTAGTTGCATTGCACAGAACACGTGCATGACTATATGTCCCATACGCATGCATCATGATGTTTGAAGACTCATTTAACAGATTGGTTAACAATTAAGATGACTTTCTCATACAAAGTAAAGAAAATAAATCAAAGTCTATATATTGGTTAGTCAACAAGGAAAAGTAAGTGAAGTCATTCAAGCATGCACACACGTACTGCCAATACCAGTACGAGTCAAATGAAAGCAAATATAAATGAAAGTCATTGCATATGATAATATCAACAAAGTCCAAGGCTCCCCCGAGCATGCCGGCGTCGACGATCGCGAGGAGGAATTTCTTTTTTTTGTAGCATGTTGTAATAGGAATGTGTTGTAATCTTATGTGATAGCTATGTTGGATTTCTTAATCAGGGGTTTTCTCTTCGGAGATGTAATTAACAGATCTTTTATGTAAATGTAAGAGTTCTGGAAATAATGTACCTGCAATGTTTGATCTCCTTTTTATTGTATGCATTTACGCATTCAAATATATTCATTCTGTATCAATGACGTGACACAAATCAAGGTATTTATTCCCTTCTGTAGAGTGAAGAATTTGTTCTCAATGGAATCACGGCAAGGTATGACTCGGGGAAAATCAACATAAAAAATGATGAAGAAATAAAATGCATATCAAAAATATTGCAAAACAATAGGTGCTCGTCAAAAGACACCATACTTAGTCGCATGTTCTATGATCACATGCGTGCATGATATGCGAAAATGAGTCATGTAGCACAAATTAACCTTGTTCAAACCTGTGTGTATAGAAAGTAATATTCGCACTTCATGATGCATAAACAAATGCCGCTCAAATCGTAAATGGTGTTATATTAACCAGATGTCTATAAAATAGACTAAATGAGTGCACTATATAAAAAAATGCATCGGCCCCAAATAATGCTAGCCGGCATCATCGACAAAATAACTAGATATTGGCCAATCTAGTGTAGGCGCCTGCAAAGTAAAATGGACACGTCCTGCTAATTCTAGGTGAATTGGTGTACATCCACCCAACCAAAATAAATTGTATGGTCCCTTCCTATGGACATACATTAAAAAAACTAAAAGATGACCAGAGTCATAATCTTAGTTTGATCGCACTCGAAATATTGTAGTGCACTTGCATATGCCACCAAAACAAATTAAATATCTGTTATCTGCTTCATATATGTGTATGCTCAAAAAGGTCGCATCTAGCTTATCTTCGCATAAGATGAAAGTTAGATCATGCATCCCCCATACGGCTTGCAAATAGTAAGAAAACATAGATGTCATCTACTCATAAAACAAAGAGTACTACAATTGTTAGTACTAAAGTAGTTGCATTGCATAGAACACGTGCATGACTATATGTCCCATACGCATGCATCATGATGTTTGAAGACTCATTTAACAGATTGGTTAACCATTAAGATGACTTTCTCATACAAAGTAAAGAAAATAAATCAAAGTCTATATATTGGTTAGTCAACAAGGAAAAGTAAGTGAAGTCATTCAAGCATGCACACACGTACTGCCAATACCAGTACGAGTCAAATGAAAGCAAATATAAATGAAAGTCATCGCATATGATAATATCAACAAAGTCCAAGGCTCCCCCGAGCATGCCGGCGTCGACGATCGCGAGGAGGAATTTCTTTTTTTTGTAGCATGTTGTAATAGGAATGTGTTGCAATCTTATGTAATAGCTATGTTGGAATTCTTAATCAGGGTTTTCTCTTAGGAGATGTAATTAACAGATCTTTTATGTAAATGTAAGAGTTCTGGAAATAACGTACCTGCAATGTTTGATCTCCTTTTTATTGTATGCATTTACGCATTTAAATATATTCATTCTGTATCAATGACGTGACACAAATCAAGGTATTTATTCCCTTATGTAGAGTGAAGAATTTGTTCTCAATGGAATCACGGCAAGGTATGACTCGGGGAAAATCAACATAAAAAATGATGAACAAATAAAATGCATATAAAAAATATTGCAAAACAATAGGTGCTCGTCAAAAGACACCATACTTAGTCGCATGTTCTATGATCACATGCGTGCATGGTATGCGAAAATGAGTCATGTAGCACAAATTAACCTTGTTCAAACCTGTGTGTATAGAAAGTAATATTCGCACTTCATGATGCATAAACAAATGCCGCTCAAATCGTAAATGGTGTTATATTAACCAGATGTCTATAAAATAGACTAAATGAGTGCACTATATAAAAAAATGCATCGGCCCCAAATAATGCTAGCCGGCATCATCGACAAAATAACTAGATATTGGCCAATCTAGTGTAGGCGCCTGCAAAGTAAAATGGACACGTCCTGCTAATTCTAGGTGAATTGGTGTACATCCACCCAACCAAAATAAATTGTATGGTCCCTTCCTATGGACATACATTAAAAAAACTAAAAGATGACCAGAGTCATAATCTTAGTTTGATCGCACTCGAAATATTGTAGTGCACTTGCATATGCCACCAAAACAAATTAAATATCTGTTATCTGCTTCATATATGTGTATGCTCAAAAAGGTCGCATCTAGCTTATCTTTGCATAAGATGAAAGTTAGATCATGCATCCCCCATACGGCCTGCAAATAGTAAGAAAACATAGATGTCATCTAGTCATAAAACAAAGAGTACTACAATTGTTAGTACTAAAGTAGTTGCATTGCCTAGAACACGTGCATGACTATATGTCCCATACGCATGCATCATGATATTTGAAGACTCATTTAACAGATTGGTTAACTATTAAGATGACTTTCTCATACAAAGTAAAGAAAATAAATCAAATTCTATATATTGGTTAGTCAACAAGGAAAAGTAAGTGAAGTCATTCAAGCATGCACACACGTACTGCCAATACCAGTACGAGTCAAATGAAAGCAAATATTAATGAAAGTCATCGCATATGATAATATCAACAAAGGCCAAGGCTCCCCCGAGCATGCCGGCGTCGACGATCGCGAGGAGGAATTTCTTTTTTTTGTAGCATGTTGTAATAGGAATGTGTTGCAATCTTATGTAATAGCTATGTTGGAATTCTTAATCAGGGGTTTTCTCTTCGGAGATGTAATTAACAGATCTTTTATGTAAATGTAAGAGTTCTGGAAATAATATACCTGCAATGTTTGATCTCCTTTTTATTGTATGCATTTACGCATTTAAATATATTCATTCTGTATCAATGACGTAACACAAATCAAGGTATTTATTCCCTTATGTAGAGTGAAGAATTTGTTCTCAATGGAATCACGGCAAGGTATGACTCGGGGAAAATCAACATAAAAAATGATGAACAAATAAAATGCATATAAAAAATATTGCAAAACAATAGGTGCTCGTCAAAAGACACCATACTTAGTCGCATGTTCTATGATCACATGCGTTCATGATATGCGAAAATGAGTCATGTAGCACAAATTAACCTTGTTCAAACCTGTGTCTATAGAAAGTAATATTCGCACTTCATGATGCATAAACAAAT
>NW_025228877.1:22092-33862 GCF_018294505.1 Triticum aestivum
AAAAAAAGAGTACTACAATTGTTAGTACTAAAGTAGTTGCATTGCACAGAACACGTGCATGACTATATGTCCCATACGCATGCATCATGATGTTTGAAGACTCATTTAACAGATTGGTTAACCATTAAGATGACTTTCTCATACAAAGTAAAGAAAATAAATCAAAGTCTATATATTGGTTAGTCAACAAGGAAAATAAGTGAAGTCATTCAAGCATGCACACACGTACTGCCAATACCAGTACGAGTCAAATGAAAGCAAATATAAATGAAAGTCATCGCATATGATAATATCAACAAAGTCCAAGGCTCCCCCGAGCATGCCGGCGTCGACGATCGCGAGGAGGAATTTCTTTTTTTTGTAGCATGTTGTAATAGGAATGTGTTGCAATCTTATGTAATAGCTATGTTGGAATTCTTAATCAGGGGTTTTCTCTTCGGAGATGTAATTAACAGATATTTTATGTAAATGTAAGAGTTCTGGAAATAATGTACCTGCAATGTTTGATCTCCTTTTTATTGTATGCATTTACGCATTCAAATATATTCATTCTGTATCAATGACGTGACACAAATCAAGGTATTTATTCCCTTATGTAGAGTGAAGAATTTGTTCTCAATGGAATCACGGCAAGGTATGACTCGGGGAAAATCAACATAAAAATTGATGAACAAATAAAATGCATATAAAAAATATTGCAAAACAATAGGTGCTCGTCAAAAGACACCATACTTAGTCGCATGTTCTATGATCACATGCGTGCATGATATGCGAAAATGAGTCATGCAGCACAAATTAACCTTGTTCAAACCTGTGTGTATAGAAAGTAATATTCGCACTTCATGATGCATAAAAAAATGCCGCTCAAATAGTAAATGGTGTTATATTAACCAGATGTCTATAAAATAGACTAAATGAGTGCACTTTATAAAAAAAATGCATCGGCCCCAAATAATGCTAGCCGGCATCATCGACAAAATAACTAGATATTGGCGAATCTAGTGTAGGCGCCTGCAAAGTAAAATGGACACGTCCTGCTAATTCTAGGTGAATTGGTGTACATCCACCCAACCAAAATAAATTATATGGTCCCTTCCTATGGACATACATTAAAAAAACTAAAAGATGACCAGAGTCATAATCTTAGTTTGATCGCACTCGAAATATTGTAGTGCACTTGCATATGCCACCAAAACAAATTAAATATCTGTTATCTGCTTCATATATGTGTATGCTCAAAAAGGTCGCATCTAGCTTATCTTCGTAAAAGATGAAAGTTAGATCATGCATCCCCCATACGGCTTGCAAATAGTAAGAAAACATAGATGTCATCTACTCATAAAACAAAGAGTACTACAATTGTTAGTACTAAAGTAGTTGCATTGCACAGACCACGTGCATGACTATATGTCCCATACGCATGCATCATGATGTTTGAAGACTCATTTAACAGATTGGTTAACCATTAAGATGACTTTCTCATACAAAGTAAAGAAAATAAATCAAAGTCTATATATTGGTTAGTCAACAAGGAAAAGTAAGTGAAGTCATTCAAGCATGCACACACGTACTGCCAATACCAGTACGAGTCAGATGAAAGCAAATATAAATGAAAGTCATCGCATATGATAATATCAACAAAGTCCAAGGCTCCCCCGAGCATGCCGGCGTCGACGATCGCGAGGAGGAATTTCTTTTTTTGTAGCATGTTGTAATAGGAATGTGTTGCAATCTTATGTAATAGCTATGTTGGAATTCTTAATCAGGGGTTTTCTCTTCGGAGATGTAATTAACAGATCTTTTATGTAAATGTAAGAGTTCTGAAAATAATGTACCTGCAATGTTTGATCTCCTTTTTATTGTATGCATTTACGCATTCAAATATATTCATTCTGTATCAATGACGTGACACAAATCAAGGTATTTATTCCCTTATGTAGAGTGAAGAATTTGTTCTCAATGGAATCACGGCAAGGTATGACTCGGGGAAAATCAACATAAAAAATGATGAACAAATAAAATGCATATAAAAAATATTGCAAAACAATAGGTGCTCGTCAAAAGACACCATACTTAGTCGCATGTTCTATGATCACATGCGTGCATGATATGCGAAAATGAGTCATGTAGCACAAATTAACCTTGTTCAAACCTGTGTGTATAGAAAGTAATATTCGCACTTCATGATGCATAAACAAATGCCGCTCAAATCGTAAATGGTGTTATATTAACCAGATGTCTATAAAATAGACTAAATGAGTGCACTATATAAAAAAATGCATCGGCCCCAAATAATGCTAGCCGGCATCATCGACAAAATAACTAGATATTGGCGAATCTAGTGTAGGCGCATGCAAAGTAAAATGGACACGTCCTGCTAATTCTAGGTGAATTGGTGTACATCCACCCAACTAAAATAAATTGTATGGTCCCTTCCTATGGACATACATTAAAAAAACTAAAAGATGACCAGAGTCATAATCTGAGTTTGATCGCACTCGAAATATTGTAGTGCACTTGCATATGCCACCAAAACAAATTAAATATCTGTTATCTGCTCCATATATGTGTATGCTCAAAAAGGTCGCATCTAGCTTATCTTCGCATAAGATGAAAGTTAGATCATGCATCCCCCATCCGGCTTGCAAATAGTAAGAAAACATAGATGTCATCTACTCATAAAAAAAGAGTACTACAATTGTTAGTACTAAAGTAGTTGCATTGCACAGAACACGTGCATGACTATATGTCCCATACGCATGCATCATGATGTTTGAAGACTCATTTAACAGATTGGTTAACCATTAAGATGACTTTCTCATACAAAGTAAAGAAAATAAATCAAAGTCTATATATTGGTTAGTCAACAAGGAAAATAAGTGAAGTCATTCAAGCATGCACACACGTACTGCCAATACCAGTACGAGTCAAATGAAAGCAAATATAAATGAAAGTCATCGCATATGATAATATCAACAAAGTCCAAGGCTCCCCCGAGCATGCCGGCGTCGACGATCGCGAGGAGGAATTTCTTTTTTTTGTAGCATGTTGTAATAGGAATGTGTTGCAATCTTATGTAATAGCTATGTTGGAATTCTTAATCAGGGGTTTTCTCTTCGGAGATGTAATTAACAGATCTTTTATGTAAATGTAAGAGTTCTGGAAATAATGTACCTGCAATGTTTGATCTCCTTTTTATTGTATGCATTTACGCATTCAAATATATTCATTCTGTATCAATGACGTGACACAAATCAAGGTATTTATTCCCTTATGTAGAGTGAAGAATTTGTTCTCAATGGAATCACGGCAAGGTATGACTCGGGGAAAATCAACATAAAAAATGATGAACAAATAAAATGCATATAAAAAATATTGCAAAACAATAGGTGCTCGTCAAAAGACACCATACTTAGTCGCATGTTCTATGATCACATGCGTGCATGATATGCGAAAATGAGTCATGTAGCACAAATTAACCTTGTTCAAACCTGTGTGTATAGAAAGTAATATTCGCACTTCATGATGCATAAACAAATGCCGCTCAAATCGTAAATGGTGTTATATTAACCAGATGTCTATAAAATAGACTAAATGAGTGCACTATATAAAAAAATGCATCGGCCCCAAATAATGCTAGCCGGCATCATCGACAAAATAACTAGATATTGGCGAATCTAGTGTAGGCGCATGCAAAGTAAAATGGACACGTCCTGCTAATTCTAGGTGAACTGGTGTACATCCACCCAACCAAAATAAATTGTATGGTCCCTTCATATGGACATACATTAAAAAAACTAAAAGATGACCAGAGTCATAATCTGAGTTTGATCGCACTCGAAATATTGTAGTGCACTTGCATATGCCACCAAAACAAATTAAATATCTGTTATCTGCTACATATATGTGTATGCTCAAAAAGGTCGCATCTAGCTTATCTTCGCTTAAGATGAAAGTTAGATCATGCATCCCCCATACGGCTTGCAAATAGTAAGAAAACATAGATGTCATCTACTCATAAAACAAAGAGTACTACAATTGTTAGTACTAAAGTAGTTGCATTGCACAGAACACGTGCATGACTATATGTCCCATACGCATGCATCATGATGTTTGAAGACTTATTTAACAGATTGGTTAACCATTAAGATGACTTTCTCATACAAAGTAAAGAAAATAAATCGAAGTCTATATATTGGTTAGTCAACAAGGAAAAGTAAGTGAAGTCATTCAAGCATGCACACACGTACTGCCAATACCAGTACGAGTCAAATGAAAACAAATATAAATGAAAGTCATCGCATATGATAATATCAACAAAGTCCAAGGCTCCCCCGAGCATGCCGGCGTCGACGATCGCGAGGATGAATTTCTTTTTTTTTGTAGCATGTTGTAATAGGAATGTGTTGCAATCTTATGTAATAGCTATGTTGGAATTCTTAATCAGGGGTTTTCTCTTCGGAGATGTAATTAAGAGATCTTTTATGTAAATGTAAGAGTTCTGGAAATAATGTACCTGCAATGTTTGATCTCCTTTTTATTGTATGCATTTACGCATTTAAATATATTCATTCTGTATCAATGACGTGACACAAATCAAGGTATTTATTCCCTTATGTAGAGTGAAGAATTTGTTCTCAGTGGAATCACGGCAAGGTATGATTCGGGGAAAATCAACATAAAAAATGATGAACAAATAAAATGCATATAAAAAATATTGCAAAACAATAGGTGCTCGTC
Organism: Triticum aestivum; assembly: GCF_018294505.1. Classification (NCBI taxonomy): domain Eukaryota; kingdom Viridiplantae; phylum Streptophyta; class Magnoliopsida; order Poales; family Poaceae; genus Triticum; species Triticum aestivum. The sequence continues at coordinate 26,833 of NW_025228877.1, forward strand.
AAAAGACACCATACTTAGTCGCATGTTCTATGATCACATGCGTGCATGATATGCGAAAATGAGTCATGCAGCACAAATTAACCTTGTTCAAACCTATGTGTATAGAAAGTAATATTCGCACTTCATGATGCATAAACAAATGCCGCTCAAATCGTAAATGGTGTTATATTAACCAGATGTCTATAAAATAGACTAAATGAGTGCACTATATAAAAAAATGCATCGGCCCCAAATAATGCTAGCCGGCATCATCGACAAAATAACTAGATATTGGAGAATCTAGTGTAGGCGCATGCAAAGTAAAATGGACACGTCCTGCTAATTCTAGGTGAATTGGTGTACATCCACCCAACCAAAATAAATTGTATGGTCCCTTCCTATGGACATACATTAAAAAACTAAAAGATGACCAGAGTCATAATCTGAGTTTGATCGCACTCGAAATATTGTAGTGCACTTGCATATGCCACCAAAACAAATTAAATATCTGTTATCTGCTCCATATATGTGTATGCTCAAAAAGGTCGCATCTAGCTTATCTTCGCATAAGATGAAAGTTAGATCATGCATCCCCCGTACGGCTTGCAAATAGTATGAAAACATAGATGTCATCTACTCATAAAACAAAGAGTACTACAATTGTTAGTACTAAAGTAGCTGCATTGCACAGAACACGTGCATGACTATATGTCCCATACGCATGCATCATGATGTTTGAAGACTCATTTAACAGATTGGTTAACCATTAAGATGACTTTCTCATACAAAGTAAAGAAAATAAATCAAAGTCTATATATTGGTTAGTCAACAAGTAAGTGAAGTCATTCAAGCATGCACACACGTACTGCCAATACCAGTACGAGTCAAATGAAAGCAAATATAAATGAAAGTCATCGCATATGATAATACCAACAAAGTCCAAGGCTCCCCCGAGCATGCCGGCGTCGACGATCGCGAGGAGGAATTTCTTTTTTTTGTAGCATGTTGTAATAGGAATGTGTTGCAATCTTATGTAATAGCTATGTTGGAATTCATAATCAGGGGTTTTCTCTTCGGAGATGTAATTAACAGATCTTTAATGTAAATGTAAGAGTTCTGGAAATAATGTACCTGCAATGTTTGATCTCCTTTTTATTGTATGCATTTACGCATTTAAATATATTCATTCTGTATCAATGACGTGACACAAATCAAGGTATTTATTCCCTTATGTAGAGTGAAGAATTTGTTCTCAATGGAATCACGGCAAGGTATGACTCGGGGAAAATCAACATAAAAAATGATGAACAAATAAAATGCATATAAAAAATATTGCAAAACAATAGGTGCTCGTCAAAAGACACCATACTTAGTCGCATGTTCTATGATCACATGCGTGCATGATATGCGAAAATGAGTCATGCAGCACAAATTAACCTTGTTCAAACCTGTGTGTATAGAAAGTAATATTCGCACTTCATGATGCATAAACAAATGCCGCTCAAATCGTAAATGGTGTTATATTAACCAGATGTCTATAAAATAGACTAAATGAGTGCACTATATAAAAAAATGCATCGGCCCCAAATAATGCTAGCCGGCATCATCGACAAAATAACTAGATATTGGCTAATCTAGTGTAGGCGCCTGCAAAGTAAAATGGACACGTCCTGCTAATTCTAGGTGAATTGGTGTACATCCACCCAACCAAAATAAATTGTATGGTCCCTTCCTATGGACATACATTAAAAAAACTAAAAGATGACCAGAGTCATAATCTGAGTTTGATCGCACTCGAAATATTGTAGTGCACTTGCATATGCCACCAAAACAAATTAAATATCTGTTATCTGCTCCATATATGTGTATGCTCAAAAAGGTCGCATCTAGCTTATCTTCGCATAAGATCAAAGTTAGATCATGCATCCCCCATACGGCTTGCAAATAGTAAGAAAACATAGATGTCATCTACTCATAAAACAAAGAGTACTACAATTGTTAGTACTAATGTAGTTGCATTGCACAGAACACGTGCATGACTATATGTCCCATACGCATGCATCATGATGTTTGAAGACTTATTTAACAGATTGGTTAACCATTAAGATGACTTTCTCATACAAAGTAAAGAAAATAAATCAAAGTCTATATATTGGTTAGTCAACAAGGAAAAGTAAGTGAAGTCATTCAAGCATGCACACACGTACTGCCAATACCAGTACGAGTCAAATGAAAGCAAATATAAATGAAAGTCATCGCATATGATAATATTAACAAAGTCCAAGGCTCCCCCGAGCATGCCGGCGTCGACGATCGCGAGGATGAATTTCTTTTTTTTGTAGCATGTTGTAATAGGAATGTGTTGCAATCTTATGTAATAGCTATGTTGGAATTCTTAATCAGGGGTTTTCTCTTCGGAGATGTAATTAACAGATCTTTTATGTAAATGTAAGAGTTCTAGAAATAATGTAGCTGCAATGTTTGATCTCCTTTTTATTGTATGCATTTACGCATTTAAATATATTCATTCTGTATCAATGACGTAACACAAATCAAGGTATTTATTCCCTTATGTAGAGTGAAGAATTTGTTCTCAATGGAATCACGGCAAGGTATGACTCGGGGAAAATCAACATAAAAAATGATGAACAAATAAAATGCATATAAAAAATATTGCAAAACAATAGGTGCTCGTCAAAAGACACAATACTTAGTCGCATGTTCTATGATCACATGCGTTCATGATATGCGAAAATGAGTCATGTAGCACAAATTAACCTTGTTCAAACCTGTGTGTATAGAAAGTAATATTCGCACTTCATGATGCATAAACAAATACCGCTCAAATCGTAAATGGTGTTATATTAACCAGATGTCTATAAAATAGACTAGATGAGTGCACTATATAAAAAAATGCATCGGCCCCAAATAATGCTAGCCGGCATCATCGACAAAATAACTAGATATTGGCCAATCTAGTGTAGGCGCCTGCAAAGTAAAATGGACACGTCCTGCTAATTCTAGGTGAATTGGTGTACATCCACCCAACTAAAATAAATTGTATGGTCCCTTCCTATGGACATACATTAAAAAAACTAAAAGATGACCAGAGTCATAATCTGAGTTTGATCGCACTCGAAATATTGTAGTGCACTTGCATATGCCACCAAAACAAATTAAATATCTGTTATCTGCTCCATATATGTGTATGCTCAAAAAGGTCGCATCTAGCTTCTCTTCGCATAAGATGAAAGTTAGATCATGCATCCCCCATACGGCTTGCAAATAGTAAGAAAACATAGATGTCATCTACTCATAAAAAAAAGAGTACTACAATTGTTAGTACTAAAGTAGTTGCATTGCACAGAACACGTGCATGACTATATGTCCCATACGCATGCATCATGATGTTTGAAGACTCATTTAAGAGATTGGTTAACCATTAAGATGACTTTCTCATACAAAGTAAAGAAAATAAATCAAAGTCTATATATTGGTTAGTCAACAAGGAAAATAAGTGAAGTCATTCAAGCATGCACACGCGTACTGCCAATACCAGTACGAGTCAAATGAAAGCAAATATAAATGAAAGTCATCGCATATGATAATATCAACAAGGTCCAAGGCTCCCCGGAGCATGCCGGCGTCGACGATCGCGAGGAGGAATTTCTTTTTTTTGTAGCATGTTGTAATAGGAATGTGTTGCAATCTTATGTAATAGCTATGTTGGAATTCTTAATCAGGGGTTTTCTCTTCGGAGATGTAATTAACAGATCTTTTATGTAAATGTAAGAGTTCTGGAAATAATGTACCTGCAATGTTTGATCTCCTTTTTATTGTATGCATTTACGCATTTAAATATATTCATTCTGTATCAATGACGTGACACAAATCAAGGTATTTATTCCCTTATGTAGAGTGAAGAATTTGTTCTCAATGGAATCACGGCAAGGTATGACTCGGGGAAAATCAACATAAACAATGATGAACAAATAAAATGCATATAAAAAATATTGCAAAACAATAGGTGCTCGTCAAAAGACACCATACTTAGTCGCATGTTCTATGATCACATGCGTGCATGATATGCGAAAATGAGTCATGCAGCACAAATTAACCTTGTTCAAACCTGTGTGTATAGAAAGTAATATTCGCACTTCATGATGCATAAACAAATGCCGCTCAAATCGTAAATGGTGTTATATTAACCAGATGTCTATAAAATAGACTAAATGAGTGCACTATATAAAAAAATGCATCGGCCCCAAATAATGCTAGCCGGCATCATCGACAAAATAACTAGATATTGGCCAATCTAGTGTAGGCGCCTGCAAAGTAAAATGGACACGTCCTGCTAATTCTAGGTGAATTGGTGTACATCCACCCAACCAAAATAAATTGTATGGTCCCTTCCTATGGACATACATTAAAAAAACTAAAAGATGACCAGAGTCATAATCTGAGTTTGATCGCACTCGAAATATTGTAGTGCACTTGCATATGCCACCAAAACAAATTAAATATCTGTTATCTGCTCCATATATGTGTATGCTCAAAAAGGTCGCATCTAGCTTATCTTCGCATAAGATGAAAGTTAGATCATGCATCCCCCATACGGCTTGCAAATAGTAAGAAAACATAGATGTCATCTACTCATAAAACAAAGAGTACTACAATTGTTAGTACTAAAGTAGTTGCATTGCACAGAACACGTGCATGACTATATGTCCCATACGCATGCATCATGATGTTTGAAGACTCATTTAACAGACTGGTTAACCATTAAGATGACTTTCTCATACAAAGTAAAGAAAATAAATCAAAGTCTATATATTGGTTAGTCAACAAGGAAAAGTAAGTGAAGTCATTCAAGTATACACACATGTACTGCCAATACCAGTACGAGTCAAATGAAAGCAAATATAAATGAAAGTCATCGCATATGATAATATCAACAAAGTCCAAGGCTCCCCCGAGCATGCCGGCGTCGACGATCGCGAGGATGAATTTCTTTTTTTGTAGCATGTTGTAATAGGAATGTGTTGCAATCTTATGTAATAGCTATGTTGGAATTCTTAATCAGGGGTTTTCTTTTCGGAGATGTAATTAACAGATCTTTTATGTAAATGTAAGAGTTCTGGAAATAATGTACCTGCAATGTTTGATCTCCTTTTTATTGTATGCATTTACGCATTTAAATATATTCATTCTGTATCAATGACGTGACACAAATCAAGGTATTATTCCTTATGTAGAGTGAAGAATTTGTTCTCAATGGAATCACGGCAAGGTATGACTCGGGGAAAATCAACATAAAAAATGATGAACAAATAAAATGCATATAAAAAATATTGCAAAACAATAGGTGCTCGTCAAAAGACACCATACTTAGTCGCATGTTCTATGATCACATGCGTTCATGATATGCGAAAATGAGTCATGCAGCACAAATTAACCTTGTTCAAACCTGTGTGTATAGAAAGTAATATTCGCACTTCATGATGCATAAACAAATGCCGCTCAAATCGTAAATGGTGTTATATTAACCAGATGTCTATAAAATAGACTAAATGAGTGCACTATATAAAAAAATGCATCGGCCCCAAATAATGCTAGCCGGCATCATCGACAAAATAACTAGATATTGGCGAATCTAGTGTAGGCGCATGCAAAGTAAAATGGACACGTCCTGCTAATTCTAGGTGAATTGGTGTACATCCACCCAACCAAAATAAATTGTATGGTCCCTTAATATGGACATACATTAAAAAAACTAAAAGATGACCAGAGTCATAATCTGAGTTTGATCGCACTCGAAATATTGTAGTGCACTTGCATATGCCACCAAAACAAATTAAATATCTGTTATCTGCTCCATATATGTGTATGCTCAAAAAGTTCGCATCTAGCTTATCTTCGCATAAGATGAAAGTTAGATCATGCATCCCCCATACGGCTTGCAAATAGTAAGAAAACATAGATGTCATCTACTCATAAAACAAAGAGTACTACAATTGTTAGTACTAAAGTAGTTGCATTGCACAGAACACGTGCATGACTATATGTCCCATACGCATGCATCATGATGTTTGAAGACTTATTTAACAGATTGGTTAACCATTAAGATGACTTTCTCATACAAAGTAAAGAAAATAAATCGAAGTCTATATATTGGTTAGTCAACAAGGAAAAGTAAGTGAAGTCATTCAAGCATGCACACACGTACTGCCAATACCAGTACGAGTCAAATGAAAGCAAATATAAATGAAAGTCATCGCATATGATAATATCAACAAGGTCCAAGGCTCCCCCGAGCATGCCGGCGTCGACGATCGCGAGGAGGAATTTCTTTTTTTTGTAGCATGTTGTAATAGGAATGTGTTGTAATCTTATGTGATAGCTATGTTGGAATTCTTAATCAGGGGTTTTCTCTTCGGAGATGTAATTAACAGATCTTTTATGTAAATGTAAGAGTTCTGGAAATAATGTACCTGCAATGTTTGATCTCCTTTTTATTGTATGCATTTACACATTCAAATATATTCATTCTGTATCAATGACGTGACACAAATCAAGGTATTTATTCCCTTACGTAGAGTGAAGAATTTGTTCTCAATGGAATCACGGCAAGGTATGACTCGGGGAAAATCAACATAAAAAATGATGAACAAATAAAATGCATATAAAAAATATTGCAAAACAATAGGTGCTCGTCAAAAGACACCATACTTAGTCGCATGTTCTATGATCACATGCGTGCATGATATGCGAAAATGAGTCATGTAGCACAAATTAACCTTGTTCAAACCTGTGTGTATAGAAAGTAATATTCGCACTTCATGATGCATAAACAAATGCCGCTCAAATCGTAAATGGTGTTATATTAACCAGATGTGTATAAAATAGACTAAATGAGTGCACTATATAAAAAAAATGCATCGGCCCCAAATAATGCTAGCCGGCATCATCGACAAAATAACTAGATATTGGCCAATCTAGTGTAGGCGCCTGCAAAGTAAAATGGACACGTCCTGCTAATTCTAGGTGAATT
>NW_025228878.1:0-15624 GCF_018294505.1 Triticum aestivum
CTCCGGTTTTCTCCGAAATCACCCGGAACAATTCCGGTGTCCGAATATAGTCGTCCAATATATCAATCTTTATGTCTCGACCATTTCGAGACTCCTCGTCATGTCCATGATCACATCCGGGACTCCAAACAAACTTCGGTACATCAAAATATATAAACTCATAAAGAAACTGTCATCGTAACTTTAAGCGTGCGGACCCTACGGTTCGAGAACAATGTAGACATGACCGAGACACGTCTCCGGTCAATAACCAATAGCGGGACCTGGATGCCCATATTGGTTCCTACATATTCTACGAAGATCTTTATCGGTCAGACCGCATAACAACATACGTTGTTCCCTTTGTCATCGGTATGTTACTTGCCCGAGATTCGATCGTCTGTATCCAATACATAGTTCAATCTCGTTACCGGCAAGTCTCTTTACTCGTTCTGTAGTACATCATCTCACAACTAACTCATTAGTTGCAATGCTTGCAAGGCTTAAGTGATGTGCATTACCGAGAGGGCCCAGAGATACCTCTCCGACATTCGGAGTGACAAATCCTAATCTCGAAATACGCCAACCCAACAAGTACCTTTGGAGACACCTGTAGAGAACCTTTATAATCACCCAGTTACGTTGTGACGTTTGGTAGCACACAAAGTGTTCCTCCGGTAAACGGGAGTTGCATAATCTCACAGTCATAGGAACGTGTATAAGTCATGATGAAAGCAATAGCAACATACTAATTGATCGGGTGCTAAGCTAACGGAATGGGTCATGTCAATCAGATCATTCAACTAATGATGTGATCCCGTTAATCAAATAACAACTCTTTTGTCTATGGTTAGGAAACATAACCATCTTTGATTAACAAGCTAGTCAAGTAGAGGCATACTAGTGACACTCTGTTTGTCTATATATTCACACATGTATTATGTTTCCGGTTAATACAATTCTAGCATGAATAATAAACATTTATCATGATATAAGGAAATAAATAATAACTTTATTATTGCCTCTAGGGCATATTTCCTTCAGTCTCCCACTTGCACTAGAGTCAATAATCTAGATTACACAGTAATGATTCTAACACCCATGGAGTCTTGGTGTTGATCATGTTTTGCTCGTGGAAGAGGCTTAGTCAACGGGTCTGCAACATTCAGATCCGTATGTATCTTGACAATCTCTATGTCTCCCACCTGGACTAGATCCCGGATGGAATTGAAGCGTCTCTTGATGTGCTTGGTTCTCTTGTGAAATCTGGATTCCTTCGCTAAGGCAATCGCTCAAGTATTGTCACAAAATATTTTCATTGGACCCGATGCACTAGGTATGACACCTAGATCGGATATGAACTCCTTCATCCAGACTCCTTTATTAGCTGCTTCCGAAGCAGCTATGTATTCCGCTTCACACGTAGATCCCGCCACGATGCTTTGTTTTGAACTGCACCAACTGACAGCTCCACCGTTTAATGTAAACACGTATCCGGTTTGCGATTTAGAATCGTCCGGATCAGTGTCAAAGCTTGCATCAACGTAACCATTTACGATGAGCTCTTTGTCACCTCCATATATGAGAAACATATCCTTAGTCCTTTTCAGGTACTTCAGGATATTCTTGACCACTGTCCAGTGATCCACTCCTGGATTACTTTGGTACCTCCCTGCTAAACTTATAGCAAGGCACACATCAGGTCTAGTAAACAGCATTGCATACATGATAGAGCCTATGGCTGAAGCATAGGGAACATCTTTCATTTTCTCTCTATCTTCTGCAGTGGTCGGGCATTGAGTCTTACTCAACTTTACACCTTGCAATACAGGCAAGAACCCTTTCTTTGCTTGATCCATTTTGAACTTCTTCAAAACTTTGTCAAGGTATGTGCTTTGTGAAAGTCCAATTAAGCGTTTTGATCTATCTCTATAGATCTTAATGCCCAATATGTAAGCAGCTTCACCGAGGTCTTTCATTGAAAAACTTTTATTCAAGTATCCCTTTATGCTATCCAGAAATTCTATATCATTTCCAATCAATAATATGTCATCCACATATAATATTAGAAATGCTACAAAGCTCTCACTCACCTTCTTGTAAATACAGGCTTCTCCAAAAGCCTGTATAAACCCAAATGCTTTGATCACACTATCAAAGCATTTATTCCAACTCCAAGAGGCTTGCACCAGTCCATAAATGAATCGCTGGAGCTTGCACACTTTGTTAGCTCCCTTTGGATCAATAAAACCTTCTGGTTGCATCATATACAACTCTTCCTCCAGAAACCCATTCAGGAATGCAGTTTTTACATCCATTTGCCAAATTTCATAATCATAAAATGCGGCAATTGCTAACATGATTCGGACAGACTTAAGCATCGCTACGGGTGAGAAGGTCTCATCGTAGTCAATCCCTTGAACTTGTCGAAAACCTTTTGCAACAAGTCGAGCTTTGTAGACAGTAACATTACCGTCAGCGTCAGTCTTCTTCTTGAAGATCCATTTATTCTCAATTGCTTGCCGACCATCGGGCAAGTCAACCAAAGTCCATACTTTGTTCTCATACATGGATCCCATCTCAGATTTCATGGCTTCAAGCCATTTTGTGGAATCTGGGCTCACCATCGCTTCTTCATAGTTCATAGGTTCATCATGATCTAGTAGCATGACTTCTAGAATAGGATTACTGTACCACTCTGGTGCAGATCTTACTCTGTTTGACCTACGAGGTTCTGTAGCAACTTGATCTGAAGTTCTATGATCATCATCATCAACTTCCTCACTAGATGGTTTTGACGTCACAGAAACCGGTTCCTGTGATGTACTATTTTCCAACAAGGGAGCAGGTATAGTTACCTCATCAAGTTCTACTTTTCTCCCACTCACTTCTTTCGAGAGAAACTCCTTCTCTAGAAAGGATCCATTCTTAGCAACGAATGTCTTGCCTTCGGATCTGTGATAGAAGGTGTACCCAACTGTCTCCTTTGGGTATCCTATGAGGACACATTTCTCTGATTTGGGTTCGAGCTTATCAGGTTGAAGCTTTTTCACATAAGCATCGCAGCCCCAAACTTTAAGAAACGACAACTTTGGTTTCTTGCCAAACCATAGTTCATAAGGTGTCGTCTCAACGGATTTTGATGGTGCCCTATTTAATGTGAATGTGGCCGTCTCTAAAGCATAACCCCAAAACGATAGCGGTAAATCTGTAAGAGACATCATAGATCGTACCATATCAAGTAAAGTACGATTACGACGTTCGGACACACCATTACGCTGTGGTGTTCCGGGTGGCGTGAGTTGTGAAACTATTCCGCATTGTTTCAAGTGTAGACCAAACTCGTAACTCAAATATTCTCCTCCACGATCAGATCATACAAACTTTATTTTCTTATTACGATGATTTTCAACTTCACTCTGAAATTCTTTGAACTTTTCAAATGTTTCAGACTTATGCTTCATTAAGTAGATATACCCATATCTGCTTAAATCATCTGTGAAGGTGAGAAAATAACGATATCCGCCACGAGCCTTAACATTCATCGGACCACATACATCTGTATGTATGATTTACAACAAATCTGTTGCTCTCTCCATAGTACCGGAGAACGGCATTTTAGTCATCTTGCCCATGAGGCACGGTTCGCAAGTACCAAGTGATTCATAATTAAGTGGTTCTAAAAGTCCATCAGTATGGAGTTTCTTCATGCGCTTTACACCGATATGACCTAAATGGCAGTGCCACAAATAAGTTGCACTATCATTATCAACTCTGCATCTTTTGGCTTCAACATTATGAATATGTGTATCACTACTATCGAGATTCATCAAAAATAGACCACTCTTCAAGGGTGCATGACCATAAAAGATATTACTCATATAAATAGAACAACCATTATTCTCTGATTTAAATGAATAACCGTCTCGCATCAAACATGATCCAGATATAATGTTCATGCTCAACGCTGGCACCAAATAACAATTATTTAGGTCTAATACTAATCTCGAAGGTAGATGTAGAGGTAGCGTGCCGACCGCGATCACATCGACTTTGGAACCATTTCCCACGCACATCGTCGCCTTGTCCTTTGCTAGTGTTCGCTTAATCCGTAGTTCCTGTTTCGAGTTGCAAATATTAGCAACAGAACCAGTATCAAATACCCAGGTGCTACTGCGAGCTCTAGTAAGGTACACATCAATAACATGTATATCACATATACCTTTGTTCACCTTGCCATCCTTCTTATCCGCCAAATACTTGGGGCAGTTCCGCTTCCAGTGACCAGTCTGCTCGCAGTAGAAGCACTCAGTTTCAGGCTTAGGTCCAGACTTGGGTTTCTTCTCTTGAGCAGCAACTTGCTTGTTGTTCTTCTTGAAGTTCCCCTTCTTCTTCCCTTTGCCCTTTTTCTTGAAACTAGTGGTCTTGTTGACCATCAACACTTGATGCTCCTTCTTGATTTCTACCTCCGCAGCCTTTAGCATTGCGAAGAGCTCGGGAATTGTCTTATCCATCCCTTGCATATTATAGTTCATCACGAAGCTCTTGTAGCTTGGTGGAAGTGATTGGAGAATTCTGTCAATGACGCTATCATCCAGAAGAGTAACTCCCAGTTGAATCAAGTGATTACAATACCCAGACATCTTAAGTATATGCTCACTGACAGAACTATTCTCCTCCATCTTGCAGCTATAGAACTTATTGGAGACTTCATATCTCTCAATCCGGGCATTCTTCTGGAATATTAACTTCAACTCCTGGAACATCTCATATGCTCCATGACGTTCAAAACATCGTTGAAGTCCCAGTTCTAAGCCGTAAAGCATGGCACATTGAACTATCGAGTAGTCATCAGCTTTGCTCTGCCAGACGTTCTTAACGTCGTCAGTTGCATCAGAAGCAGGCCTGGCACCCAGCGGTGCTTCCAGGACATAACTTTTCTGTGCAGCAATGAGGATAATCCTCAAGTTACGGACCCAGTCCGCGTAATTGCTACCATCATCTTTCAACTTTGCTTTCTCAAGGAACGCATTAAAATTTAATGAAACAACAACACGGGCCATCTATCTACAATCAACATAGACAAGCAAGATACTATCAGGTACTAAGTTCATGATAAATTTAAGTTCAATTAATCATATTACTTAAGAACTCCCACTTAGATAGACATCCCTCTAATCCTCTAAGTGATCACGTAATCCAAATTCAACTAAATCATAACCGATCATCACGTGAAATGAATTAGTTTTCAATGGTGAACATCTTATGTTGATCATATCTACTATATGATTTACGCTCGACCTTTCGGTCTCTGTGTTCCGAGGCCATATCTGCATATGCTAGGCTCGTCAAGTTTAACCCGAGTATTCTGCGTGTGCAAAACTGGCTTGCACCCGTTGTAGATGGACGTAGAGCTTATCACACCCGATCATCACGTGGTGTCTGGGCACGACGAACTTTGGCAACGGTGCATACTCAGGGAGAACACTTCTTGATAATTAGTGAGGGATCATCTTAAAATGCTACCGTCAATCAAAGCAAGATAAGATGCATAAAAGATAAACATCACATGCAATCAATATAAGTGATATGATATGGCCATCATCATCTTGTGCTTGTGATCTCCATCTTCGAAGCACCGTCATGATCACCATCATCACCGGTGCGACACCTTGATCTCCATCGTAGCATCGTTGTCGTCTCGCCAATCTTATGCTTCTACGACTATCGCTACCGCTCAGTGATAAAGTAAAGCATTACAAGGCGATTGCATTGCATACAATAAAGCGACAACCATATGGCTCCTGCCAGTTGCCGATAACTCGGTTACAAAACATGATCATCTCATACAATAAAATTTAGCATCATGTCTTGACCATATCACATCACAACATGCCCTGCAAAAACAAGTTAGACGTCCTCTACTTTGTTGTTGCAAGTTTTACGTGGCTGCTACGGGCTTAAGCAAGAACCAATCTCACCTACGCATCAAAACCACAACGATAGTTTGTCAAGTTGGTGCTGTTTTAACCTTCGCAAGGACCGGGCGTAGCCACACTCGGTTCAACTAAAGTTGGAGAAACTGACACCCGCTAGCCACCTGTGTGCAAAGCACGGCGGTAGAACCAGTCTCGCGTAAGCGTACGCGTCATGTCGGTCCGGGCCGCTTCATCCAATAATACCGCTGAACAAAAGTATGACATGCTGGTAAGCAGTATGACTTATATCGCCCACAACTCACTTGTGTTCTACTCGTGCATATAACATCAAACCATAAAACCTAGGCTCGGATGCCACTGTTGGGGAACGTAGTAATTTCAAAAAAATTCCTACGCACATGCAAGATCATGGTGATGCATAGCAACGAGAGGGGAGAGTGTTGTCTACGTACCCTCGTAGACCGAAGTGGAAGCGTTGACGCAACATAGAGGAAGTAGTCGTACGTCTTCCCGGTCCAACCGATCCAAGCACCGTTACTCCGGCACCTCCGAGTTCTTGACACACGTACATCTCGATGACGCACCCCGAGCTCCGATCCAGCAAAGCTTCAGGGAGGAGTTCCGTCAGCACGACGGCGTGGTGACGGTCTTGATGTTCAACCGTCGCAGGGCTTCGCCTAAGAACCGCTACAATATGACCGAGGTGTAATGTCGTGGAGGGGGGCACCGCACATGGCTAAGGACGATCACGAAGATCAACTTGTGTGTCTCTGGGTGCCCCCCCCCCCGCCCCCGTATGTAAAGGAGCAATGGGGGAGGCCGGCCGGCCCCTTGGGGCGCGCCAAGGAGGAGTAATCCTCCTCCTAGTAGGAGTAGGATTCCTCCTTTCCTACTCCTACTAGGAGGGGGAAGGAAGGGGGAGAGGGGGGAAGGAAAGGGGGGCGCCGCCCCCCCTCGTTGTCCAATTCGGACCAGAGGGAGAGGGGGCGCGCGGCCCACCCTGGCCGCCCCTCTCTCTTCCCACCAAGGCCCATGTGGCCCATTAACTCTCCCGGGGGGTTCCGGTAACCCCCCCGGCACTCCGGTTTTCTCCGAAATCACCCGGAACAATTCCGGTGTCCGAATATAGTCGTCCAATATATCAATCTTTATGTCTCGACCATTTTGAGACTCCTAGTCATGTCCATGATCACATCCGGGACTCCGAACAAACTTCGGTACATCAAAATATATAAACTCATAAAGAAACTATCATCGTAACTTTAAGCGTGCGGACCCTACGGTTCGAGAACAATGTAGACATGACCGAGACACGTCTCCGGTCAATAACCAATAGCGGGACCTGGATGCCCATATTGGTTCCTACATATTCTACGAAGATCTTTATCGGTCAGACCGCATAACAACATATGTTGTTCCCTTTGTCATCGGTATGTTACTTGCCCGAGATTCGATCGTCGGTATCCAATACCTAGTTCAATCTCGTTACTGGCAAGTCTCTTTACTCGTTCCGTAATACATCATCTCGCAACTAACTCATTAGTTGCAATGCTTGCAAGGCTTAAGTGATGTGCATTACCGAGAGGGCCCAGAGATACCTCTCCGACATTCGGAGTGACAAATCCTAATCTCGAAATACGCCAACCTAACAAGTACCTTTGGAGACACCTGTAGAGCACCTTTATAATCACCCAGTTACGTTGTGACGTTTGGTAGCACACAAAGTGTTCCTCCGGTAAACGGGAGTTGCATAATCTCATAGTCATAGGAACATGTATAAGTCATGATGAAAGCAATAGCAACATACTAAACGATCGGGTGCTAAGCTAACGGAATGGGTCATGTCAATCAGATCATTCAACTAATGATGTGATCATGTTAATCAAATAACAACTCTTTTGTCTATGGTTAGGAAACATAACCATCTTTGATTAACAAGCTAGTCAAGTAGAGGCATACTAGTGACACTCTGTTTGTCTATATATTCACACATGTATTATGTTTCCGGTTAATACAATTCTAGCATGAATAATAAACATTTATCATGATATAAGGAAATAAATAATCACTTTATTATTGCCTCTAGGGCATATTTCCTTCAGGAGGCGTAGGTCTTGGATGAGTACTTGGCGTATTGGAAGTCATCTTGCACTTGTCGCTCGGCCTTGGTCGCTTGATGAACTAGCTCGAGAAGGTTTGAGTATGGTTGGTAGTCGATGATCCGCTTGATTGGATGGTTGAGGCCGTTCAAGAAGCGTCCCATTGTTTGCTCGTCGTCTTCCTTGATATTGGCTCGAATCATGGCAATCTCCATTTCTTGGTAGTATTCTTCCACCCTCTTCGTGCCTTGCTTGAGGAGTTGCAACTTCTTAAAGAGATCTCGAGTGTAGAGAGTAGGCATGAAGCGGGCTCTCATGACTTCCTTCATTTCTTCCCAAGTTGTGATTGGTGGTTCGCCTCTTGTATGTCGTTGCTCGATCACTTGTTCCCA
Organism: Triticum aestivum; assembly: GCF_018294505.1. Taxonomy (NCBI): domain Eukaryota; kingdom Viridiplantae; phylum Streptophyta; class Magnoliopsida; order Poales; family Poaceae; genus Triticum; species Triticum aestivum. The sequence continues at coordinate 8,410 of NW_025228878.1, forward strand.
CAAAATGAGGATGTAGTCTTGGAACTCGAGGGAGGCCATGGCGATCTTCTTTTCCTCGTCATAGTTGTGAAGCCGGAAAATTTTGTCCACCTTCAAGGCCCATGAGAGGTATTCCTCGGGATCATTGCTTCCGGAGAACCATGGTGAACTTGAGCTTGCCATAGCGGAGTTCTTCATCATGGTAGCGGTTTTGATATCGCTCTTGCCTTGGAGGAAGGTCCTCAAATGCTCGATCTTCAAGATGTCTCTGTTGGCGTGGAGGAGGGTCTTGAAGCACTTGTTCCACTTGGTGTCGTTCTTGTCTTGGAGAGGGGCGAGGAATATGTGCTTAGTTGCACCTTTCTTGTTGTTCTTCAAGTCGGGCTTCTTCTTCTTGTCGTGCTTGGCAAAGTGCATCTTCTTGTTTGCGGACATGGCGGTTGTGCTCTTCGACGGCTCTAGTGGCCTCGTTGAGTGTGCGTTGTGCTTCGAGTGCTTGAGCTTCACGTTCGAGTGCTTGTGCTTCACGACGCTCTTGTGCTTGTCGAATTGCATCACCGTCTTGAGGGACTTGACGTGGCACTTGTGGAGGTATTTGGTCTTGCTCCATTGCTTCTTGCGCTTGGTGTCACACCCTTTCACGTGCTCGAACTCGGTCTTGTAAACCATTGCCATGGAACGGATTTTCTTATGCTTGGCGATCTTGAGGAACATCACGTCGAGGAAAGCGAGCTCATGGAGGAATTGCATCATAAGAGGAGTAGTCTGAAGATGGCCAACTTGTATGGTGACTTGAGTGGTGCCATCTTGAAGAAGCGGCTGAGGAAGACAGGCGTCGCACGATCATGTTGTGGAGCTCTTCCATTTGTGTGGTGAATTTGGTGTCGATGTAGTCGTGGTTCCTTGTTTCCAATTGACGAAGGTCGGAGGCGAGTTGCTCCAAGCGTTCACCCAATGCTTCGATTTCTTGATGAAGAGCTCGTTGCGCGATGAAGAAGTGGTTCTTGGAGACGAATCCGGAATCATCACCTTGCTCCTCGAAAAGTGGGTTCGATGACGAGTTTGTCCTATCCATCATAACTAAGTGGGGTGAGTAGGAAAATGAGAGAACAATACCAAAGTTACCTTCTCCGAGGATTGAGGATGTAACAAGTGTCACTCAATGTAATGCCACAATAAGAGAATTGGAATCGGGTTTGTTTCTCACACCTACAAATAAGAGGCTTATGGAGGAGCTCGATTAGGATGGTGGCAAAAATTTCAAGCAAATGTTAGTCAAGATATTGATAAGGTTGAGAAGGTTCACAAAAATGCAAGTAAAGCAAATAGATCAAACCCAAATATATCACTAGGAACACACGCACGGAAGATAGATGGGATCCGCACAACCAAGGAGTGAGCTCAAAATGTGCAACCACGGAAAATGCTCTTGTTGTGTGAATGCTTGAGGGACGCTAACTCAATTGCTCAAATGGGAAAGATACGCTTGTGCACTACCCTATGAGAGAAACGTGCGGTCTTCAATCCCAACTATGCTATGTATGCGATGACCAAGATGATATAACTATGCAAATGGCTCAATGCTATTGCTTACAAGCTCTTTGTTGCTCCTCTTTTGCTTAAAAGCTTTTATTCATTTTCTCTTTTTTTTCTATGCTTGATGCTCGAGCCAAGTATGATATGAGACAAGTATATAAGATATGCACGGGAGAGACTTATGGCACAAAGATGATAACACGATCACTATGGTGCACAATACCGTGGCCCATCAATTCTCAACTTGCTAGTCTCGATGGGTAAGCAACACAAAATGGCTCGGGCTATCAATGCGAAAGCAAGGTAAGAAGTAAGTGTCATCGAGGTTACCGTCCTTTCTTACGGTTAGCGGTGAAGATAACTCCGAGATGATGATGGTGATGACGATGTCACACGCTCCTAAGTAGCCGAAACACCTTAGGAAACAGAAATTGCAACTCAAAATCGGTCAAATGCGAAAGGTGGGTGTTTTTGTGATGATTTTTGGATGAAGGCTAATGGTGGTGGTAATGATATGAGTGGATGGGGGATGTCAAGAGCTTCCAAACGAGCTAAAGAACACAAAAAACGGACTTGGGAATTTGAAGTTATGGTCAAATTAGTGGTGTAGTCAGGCTGATTCGGGGGGTGCGGGCACCCGGGGGTAGGATGTGCGGGTGCCCGGGTGGTCAGGGGAAAATGGCCCGGGGGTGCGGGTGCCCAGTGGTTCGAGGTGCGGGCACCTGGTGGTCTCCGATTTGGGCGGAAAATTTGGGGGAAATGCAAGATTTCGAGGATTTCGTGGTGGGAAGGGTGGGGATTGTTGGGGAGGGGCTAGATCCACTTGCCAAACATCAAATCCATGGACCAAAACAACCAAATCTCAAAAGATCCAACAAATTGCAAGAAAAAAATTTGGGGCTATTTTTGTGGGGATTTTTGAATTTGGACGAAAAACAACAAAATCAAGCTAGCAATGGGGGGATGGGACTCCAAGATGTGAATCAACCTTGCTCATGATACCAAGATGTTGTAGGGTGAAACCCTAGAGGGGATCTTTTCACACTTGGAGGGGGAAAAGAGAAAGAACACTCAAGAACACAAGACACAAATCACTCAAACAAACCCAAATATCACATCCACTAGAGTAGCATACATGAGATCCACAAGATTACAAGATCAATTCAAGGAAAATAGCACTAGGGTAAGGTTCTTCCCACTAGGTGAGGTCTTGCATCCGAAGAGGATCTTCTCCAAGAGGAGGGCTTGATCTCCAAGAGGAGCTTCTCCAAGAGGAGGTCTAGATCTCCTAGAGGAGGAAGATGAGCAAAGCCCTCTTTTGTGTTCTAAATACTTTGCTAACCTCTCCAATGAGCTAGGTGGGGGTACTTATAGTTTTGACACGAAATAAGAGAGGAGGGGATACAAGGGCAAAGCCCCAAAGAGGCAAGCAGGCTCTCGGTATTGTCCGGGCACCCGGAGTCATGGGGGTCGGGCACCCGGACCGGCCAGGGGCCATCCACAGGTTTGGCCCAGCACCCGGAGGCGAGGGGATAAGGCACCCGGCCCATACAGGGGCTTGGCTGGAGGTGGCCCGGGCACCCGGGGTGGAGCCATGCGGGAGGCTGGGAGGGGCCGAGCACCCAGGGGTCCCAGGCCCGGGCAGTCGATGGGGCGGCCAGCGGCTGGGAGAGGAGGGCCAGGGCACCCAGGAGCCAAGGGTCCGGGCACCCGGAGTAGGCCGGGGTAGCTCCCAGGTGGTGAGGCCGAGCACCCGGGGTTGGGGAGGCCGGGCACCCAATGTGTCCAGGGGGTTTCTCCTCCTTGCTTCCTTCTTCGCTCTTCTCCTCCGTGTATGCTTGGATCTCCGTCTTCTCCTCCTCACGATCATCTTCTTTGTACCTAAGAACGCATAGTGTATCTCTTTGAGGTAGAATCCCATTCTCAAGTGAAACCGAATGAAACTCGGAGAGGAAAGAAGTGACCTCGTTCTCGATGTTGCGTGCACGTGCTCTTGTCATTGGCTCTCTTGGTGCTTGCGGTGGTGATGAAGTGTCGGTGCGGGTAGTCGAGGGATGCTCCGCATCACCATGGGTCCCTCCGCCCTCCGCTGGACACTTATAAAGATATCACTTGGAAAATAAAAACACATGGCGCAGATCATGCAAAAACATGACACTAACAAAAAAAGTATGATAGATGACATCGCACAAAAGAAAAGAGTTTACAGGACATACAATAGATTATAAATGATCTATAAATAAAGACACAAGTCTTGTAACATGGAGTATACACTTTCTCTCATTTGTTCGCATTAAAGACACCAAAATGTGAGAAAAGGAAACTACTTAGTCCACTAAACTATGCACTGGCAGAAGGCGCATAACTCTCTTCATCCTATGACCCCAGAAGTAACTTCCGAGCCTTCATTTACACAGGTAGATGGACATGTCCATTTATCTTCTATATTTAAATATCTAGCTTTCACTAACATATTTTCCTTAACATGCAATCATGACATGTCAGCAAGCAACATGCATGGGAAATGTCCACCTCAACATACAATCATGTGTCACTACAAAAAAATACTTCCGTGATAATACGTGTTTGTCACAGTAGGTCATGTTTTCTGTCATGCATGTACATCCATAACGATCTTATGACAAAATCAAGATAGTCATACCTGTGTTATCGTAGAAGTGTTCCATGACAATACTGAAATTATCATCGCGGAAGTGTCCATTTTCATGATGATAAATGTCGCCTCATGGAAGTGTTTTCATTAACGGTAACCGACACATGGCATCCACCGTAACAGGTCGCCATTAAACTATCGGGTCTGGTTTTCAATCCGATAACCCGTTAACAGCAACTACCAATTGTGATTTTTCATGTGTAAAATTCTCATTGGTCGAAGGAAACACGTGTCAGCTCCTTGTTGGGACAGATGTCATCCAGCGAATGGACGAGACGAGCCTATGATACGTCGACACGTTGCTCAGCCCAATAGTGGCCCATTTAGGTTAAACGGATGGCCCACTTGACTTGGTCAAAAGGTAGCGGGCCGGCCCACGGAAAGCCTAATAATGGTCTAGTTGCATATAACCCATTTACAGCCCGCTAACTCACAACGCGTTATGGCCTATCCAAATTTGGCCCAGCAGCGTCATCTGGGCCGTCCAATATGCTTCCAGCCCGTTGTGACTTCCGGCCCATGTATGGCCCATGACGTCTTTCGGCCCATATGAGGCCCTTTGTAACTTTGGGCCCTTTAACGGCCCATGGTGAAACTGGCCCACAATGAACAGTGTATCACTTTATACCCATTAATGGCCCATTATTCAGTTGGGCCATTTACATCCCATGTTATCTTTCGGCCTTATAAGGGTCCATTTATTCTTGGGCTCGTTTCCAGCCCTCGACTACTTATGATCCATTACTGGCATGTTCCGCTGATAGGCCAAATTCAGCCCGTAGCTATAGTCAGCCCGTTTGTGGCCTGTTAATCCATTGGGCCGTTTTCTTAGCATCATCTAATGCGGCCCATTAACGACCCGTTATGTATGTCGATAGAATTAAGCCTGTTATACATACCGGCCTATTAACAGCCCATTATGGTCGTGGCCATAAACATGTGATTCCCATTTTAGCCCATTTATGGCCCATATTATGGTCCGTTATCGGTGCACGAATAGTACGACCCATGTTTGGCCAATCGATTATACCACCCGTAGAAGACCCATTATTCTCCGGCATGCAGAAGGTCTAAGGATCCTAGGCCGATACTACTAAAACAGTTAGCAGGACCATGGTTACAACGGTTCGTATGTAGCCCATGGTTATTGTGGCCACTAACAAACCGTGGAAAGAGAATTGCAGCAACTATAAGCAAACAAATAAACAACACAATAAGGAAATAAATACGCAAGCAACTTATGCTAGGCTATTATGTCTATTAAATATTACATCCACTGGGCATCAAAGTTCACCATGAGTGCAAATATAGTGAACAACACATCATATTGCATACACTTGGCGTACAAATTGTCCACCAGTGCAAATAAATGCAACAACAAAACAAGTCCAGAACTGAAACCACTTCAGAAGAGCTCAAGAAACGATATCCTGGGTTCCCACCATGCTGGCTAGAAGCTTAGCAAGCTTATTAGCTTTCTATTGTTTCGCGCTAAAATCCTCTAGCGCTTGTTGTTGCACTAGAAAGTATGCATCTGAATTCTGTAGGGACTTCCTTAGTCCTTCGGCTTCATGTCGCAGCACAACTAACTGATGTCTTTCAGCTTGTAGCTGAGACTCAAGAAGCCAAAGTGATTCAGGCAGCGAGTTCAACGAGTCTGTGCTAGCGGTAGTGGCAAGTAACTCGAACACTACATCAAGGCAGGACTCTGGGGTTGTCTTACTGTCTACAAGATTGTTTTTATTAGCTTTCTTGGAGACCAACAAGGTTGTCTCACTATCTTGAACCTTATCGGCATTACTTTCTATACCATTGCATAATGGGGTGCTCTTCTCCAATATTCTGTCGGCATTCTACAAGAGAAACAAGCAGACACATCACAAGTTTGGCATGTAGTATATGAAACTCATTTTGGTAAATCGGTTTAGTAGTAAGGTGGACAGGATAACGACATGAAACAAACATATATCTATGTACTATGGTCACTGTATCATCTATATCATTCTAGTTTATGTTGTCAAATCAAGATGGACACACAATTCAAATCATGTCTGTTGAAGACAAAGCAGCATAGACAGAATATAAGTGTGAGAAACTACACAACACTAACAACATTTGCAACGTGCATGACATGAGAACATAACTTTTTATACAATTGAAACTGAAATCAACATAGATCAGAAGTTAGAATAGCAATCCAGTTAAAGAAATAGGTTTAAAACATACCTGTTGCGCCATCGGAGTTTCAATTGCATCCTTCAAATTTGAAATTAGTTGGTATGAGTAAATACAGTCATGCAAGAGCAAAGGAGTATGAACCATAGCTACAGAACCTGACCTAAGAACAGTTCTCCTTCTGCTATAAGCGTTGAGTTCGGGTTTGGAGTGGTGGTACTCGTGCTTTGGGCACTCCAGTTGCCTTACTAACTTCTCGTGTTTGGGTGCTCTGTGGTGGAGATGGTGTTGTGTCAACTGGAATTGGGTTACTATCTGCTGGGGTTGGGGTTAGAAGGGGTGTAGCTGATTCTCTATCCAACTAGGTAGGAGTACAATCTATGAGAGTCCAGGTTATGTGTAGTGGGGTTGGTTCTTGGGCAAGTACAACCGTGGTTCTATCTGCATCGACGAGTAGCACTATCTTTTCTAAAGACCATGTTTTTACTCCCATAGATACTACCATCACCCCCTTCAATTCAAATGGCTAATAAACAATTAAAGTAATTGAATGTATATACATTGTATGATAGACAGGTGCAATGGATAGTGGGAAATAAAATAGGGCATGAAATAATTCACGTTTATGTAGTCTAACCAAACATGATAATATGACAAATTTCACATATATGATGGCTAACTAAACATGATAACATGACACAATTTCACATATATGATGGCTAACTAAACATGATGACTATGTAAACATGATGAAATGATATAACTATATGACGTGTCTATTGAAGTGCTTGGCATGCCATAATTTACATACATGTTGTCGATGGAAACATGATGGCATGATATAATTCACG
>NW_025228878.1:16632-17963 GCF_018294505.1 Triticum aestivum
ATATCTGCTTCAAAAGGTAGCATTATTTGCTCTGAAGACCTTGTTTTCACTCTAAATTTTTCCATCACCGATTCAAATGGCTAATACACAGGAAGAGTAATTGATTATACAAACATTGTCGACAAATGGAATACGTGATATATTCACATATATGATGCTTGGCTAAACATCATGACATTGCATAATTCACATATATAATGCCTTGCAACAAGATAGCATTGCATAATTCACATATATAATATCCTGCAACAAGATGGCATTGCATAATTCACATATATGGTAATTAGACACTAAACATGTGGCATTCACAAAAAGCATGTCTAAACTAAGCAAATGAGATAGCAATGCAAGACACTATATGCACGATATGAGCAATATAACTCTGACAAGTTAGAGCATGCACCTCGGGGGGGGGATAAGACTGTTCATTTGTCTCTGAATACTCCTCTGAGGAGCTATCCTTAACCAGTAAGGTATGCGCTTCGTCAGATATCATTGTCTACTCTGAATACCTTGTTTTCACTCCAGATTTTTTCATGACCGTGTCAAATGGCTGATGCACAGGAAGAGTAGTTGAATATACTAACATTGATGATAAATGTAATACATAATGAAAAAAGGATGTCATGATATAATTCACATATAAGATGATTCGGTAAGTAGGATGCCATTGCAAAATTCACATATATGATGTCTGGCTAAACAAGATGGCATATCATAATTCACATATATGATATAGAAACTAAACAGATGTCATTCACATAGAGCATGTCTAAACTAAGCACATGACATATTTGATGTATAAATTAAGGAATGCAAGGAGCCATATGCATGATATGACCAACATCATCATGCCAAGTTAGATCAAAGACCTCAGGGGGTAAATAGGAGTGATCTGCTCTCTCTGAATCCCCCTCTAAACAGTTAGCTTTCTCTTGATTACAGTCTAGAATGGGGGAAGTGGGGTTGCTTTTGCTCCCACCATGGAGCGACGCCTGCATGAAATTTTATTGCCACACAAGGCTCGCCTCTTTTTCTCTACATGTTCAGTATCATTGTGTACAATAACTGACATGCATAGAATAAAACATAGTGAGATTATGTGAGTGCATGCAAAGATCCAGAGTGATGGTAGCAATCTGTGGATTGACCCAAAACCAATGATAGCAGGCAGATAATAGCTTCGGCTAATAAATACAGATAATGGCTCATTTACAGTTTGTTTTCCAGCCAACATGAAACTCATAATAGACACCCGAGATTAACCATAGTAGACAGATATATTGATTGCTGCCCCAATATGTACCCCACAACCATTTTAAAACTTAAGT
>NW_025228878.1:18936-20049 GCF_018294505.1 Triticum aestivum
GGGGGGGGGCTTTCGTCCCGGTTCATGCCACGAACCGGGACAAATAACTTGACTATATATACCCACCGCCGCGGCAGAGCACTCCATAGTGCTCTGTTTTTTCAAGCCGGCGAGGGGAGGGCATTTGGGTGCTCTAGTTCACTTCCTATGCACATGAGGTGTTCGATGAAATGCCCAAGCCACACTAGTTAAGCTTTCTCCTCTCGAAACTCGACCTCCAAGCTCCATTTTCAACGAGATTTGTCTATATTTAGCGCTCTGTCACGCCCTGTCCCCGTCCCGTCTTCACCGCCGTCGATCGCCCACGCCGATCTCATCGCCAGCACCACCGTGGTGAGCCTCTTGTTCTTATCTTCTTTCTGAAAGAAACAATTCTTAATTCAGATAGATAATTGTCTGATTTTCTTACTTTTATTATTCCTTGTTATTATATAGTGCGATGGTTTTGGTATCTGCCCCCGTCGGTCCTCATCGTGTCTATGATTCAGATGTGGTATATATTATCTTTTCATAACTATTTGGTTCATTTATTGTTTATGACAATTATGCCGACCAATGTGACATAGATTTTATTTATGTAGGAGGTTGTTGAACCGGAAATTCCAACCGACCCTATTGTTGAGAGGTTAAATTTAGTTGAAGAAGAAAACAATTACTTGAAGGAAAAAATAAGAAAAATTGCGGAGGAGAAGATGATATTGGAGTTGCATGTTGCGGATGTCATCGAGGATCACAAGATCAAGATGGATGCAATACGGTTGAAGATTAAAAAGATTAGAAAATATGCCATTCATACCGAGGCTTGGTATCATTATGCAGTTGGATCGGTTGTTACCTTGGTTGCGATTATGATCGCATTTGTTGTTGCATTGAAATGTTTTACATAATTTCAATGTATGGTTTAATTAGATGCTCTGGAGAGCTATATGTTGTTCAATGAGAACTATGTATGTACTTTAGTTTTAATGCTCTAGAGAACTATGTATGTACTTTGGTTTCAGAGTTCATTTCAAATGCTTTTCAACTTCATGGTCTTATAGCTCAAAATAATCAGTAAATGCATGAAAAATAACAAATATAGTCAAAAAGGGTTGTAAATTGATGATGTGGCTT
>NW_025228878.1:21128-22379 GCF_018294505.1 Triticum aestivum
AAAAAAACGAGTAAATGCTTTTATAAAACTCTAATAGCAAAAGGAATCAACTAAAACGCTTTTATAAACCTCTAGTATTTTTTAAACTAAAATTATATAAAATTTATGCAACTAAAATTATCAAAGTTTTTTCTGTTCAAAACATGAAAAGCAGAAAGAATTATCATAAAGAATTTTTTGTTAGAAACTTTAGTAGCAAAAAGAATTTTCATAAAGATTTTTTTGATAGAAACTAAAATAACAAAATATGTTTTTGAATATAATGATAAACTAGTGATTCACAAAATTTTCAAGGAAAAAGAATCACTCAAAATATATTTTTATAGTGAAGCTATTCATAAACTAGTGATTCACACAAATTTCAAAGAATTAAAATTTAAACTATTAAAATTTGGAAACTAATGGAGTAATAGAAAGATTATAATTATTCTGAGCTAAAAGCAAAAGGAATAAAAAAAATAAAGCAAAAATCAGAAGAAAAAATAAATAATTCAAAAAACAAAAAAATGCTGGAAAAAATTAAAAAGCCGCCTAATGGGCCATACGGACTGCATACGACTAGAAACCCATCTGTATATGGGCCAGGATGCAGGCCCGCAGGCCCAATAGGCCGAACACGGCAGTGTCAAGGGTAGGCAACTAATGCCTGCATATTAGAGAGGAGCTCAGCACCTGAGCTGCAACGTAGCTTATAAACAGGTGCTGAGCTCTGTCAGCTAGCAAGGTGAGACTAAACATCGCACCGCACCGCGCCAGCACAACGCCTTTGGTCCCGGTTGGTGCCACCAACCGGGACTAAAGGTTGGCATTGGTCCCGATTGGTGGCACCAACCGGTATCAATACCCCCCTTTAGTCCCGATTCGTGCCACCAACCGGGACTAAAGGCCTCTGATTCGCGCACTTTGGGCTGCAGAAAAGAGGCCTTTGGTCCCGGTTGGTGGCACCAACCGGGACTAATGCACCCTTTAGTCCCGGTCCGTGGCACCAACCGGGACTAAAGACCTCTCTATATAAGTTCACACTTAAGATTTTTTCACTCTCATCTCGCAGTTGCCGCCCCCGACGACGCCGACGACATCGACACCGCTAGGCTGCGCCGACGCCGCCCGCCACCCCCGCCGTCGCCGTCGCCCGCGCCCTCGCCATTGCCCGCGCCCTCGCTGTTGCCTGCTTCCCTGCCCCGACGCGCGCCGCCCCCGACGCGCGCCGCCCCGGCCCGCCCCCGTCGTCGCCGTCGCCGTCGCCCCCTT
>NW_025228878.1:22389-25641 GCF_018294505.1 Triticum aestivum
GCCATATGCATGATATGACCAACATCATCATGCCAAGTTAGATCAAAGACCTCAGGGGGTAAATAGGAGTGATCTGCTCTCTCTGAATCCCCCTCTAAACAGTTAGCTTTCTCTTGATTACAGTCTAGAATGGGGGAAGTGGGGTTGCTTTTGCTCCCACCATGGAGCGACGCCTGCATGAAATTTTATTGCCACACAAGGCTCGCCTCTTTTTCTCTACATGTTCAGTATCATTGTGTACAATAACTGACATGCATAGAATAAAACATAGTGAGATTATGTGAGTGCATGCAAAGATCCAGAGTGATGGTAGCAATCTGTGGATTGACCCAAAACCAATGATAGCAGGCAGATAATAGCTTCGGCTAATAAATACAGATAATGGCTCATTTACAGTTTGTTTTCCAGCCAACATGAAACTCATAATAGACACCCGAGATTAACCATAGTAGACAGATATATTGATTGCTGCCCCAATATGTACCCCACAACCATTTTAAAACTTAAGTTTGAGCATTGATTTGGACCTGACTTGGAGTCCAAGAGGTGAACAAGACGACAAAGTAGCATGTAATATTAAGTGATGCATAACATAAGTGGACACGAAAGAATGTGACCTCTCTTGCGGACCCGTGTAGTCCTCAAAGTCATCTGATCAGTTGATGATGGTAATGCAGTTATCGTGGCTGCTGGCGATGGGGAAGAAGATCTGAGGCGGCTAAAGACAGTCTAGAGGGCGGATCCCTGCTGTGGTGGACCCTTCCGTCATTGGAGCAGCTGAGCTGGACGACGGCGTGACAGGAGTGGGACAAACCACACAAGATTTTCTTTGACACATATCTGTAACAGAAGTAATTCTGTAAGGGCTTGTTTGAATTGGACGATTATAACAACGCAGAGATAGGAAATACACAGGAACAGGATAGGAATGGACGTGCAAAACAGAGAATTTCTGTCAATCTGGGTGTTTGGTTCATAGAAATTGGAAGATCACAGGAATGCAAATAAGCATGGTCAAATTAAGTCAAACCACAAGAAAACGTACAGTTATAATGCTATTATGCTATTATCACTTAGTCTTGTGCTTCATGAATAGGAATTTGAAAAGGAGGGCCAAGTGGATATTAAAATTCATACTGTTTTTCTTTGAAAGAGACACTAAAGGAACAAATCCTACAGTTCTCATTTTCTCCATTCCTTTGAACCAAATGCATGAATAGTAGTACCATAGGAAAGTTTTCAATTCCTATGTTTTTCCTTCACTTTTTCTTTCGACCACTAGCGATTCTAGTAGGCGGGCTTGAACAGGTAAAAGCCTATACTCCCAAAATGTTTTTGTGCTATTTCTACTACTTTGGACTTAGGCCACTGCCCTACTAGCTCAACTCCCAGGCCTATCTACACATGCACAGCTCAAACTCACCGATATAAATAATGATGGCATTCGATGGTTAGATCCTGGAGCGATGGCGCTTGAGGGGTGTTCCCTTTCAGGAGGCGTTGCTACCGAGGAACTGTCCTCGTGATGTCAAGAGCCGATAAATCATGTGTATGATCGTTGCACTAGTTTTCCCATCACTGTTTTGATCACCTGGGAGTTTTCTTTTCATCTGCCTAGACATGACTTCGGTGTTGGATGAGTTTGTTCTTTGCCAGCGTGACTTTTCGTGTGTGTGCACGCGCGTTGATGTTGATTGTGTGCATTCTAGTCATGCAGAAGTTTGGTGTGTGCTCATTGTGTTTGTATCATCTACACATTTCTGTCGGGCGACTAAATCACTTAGGCCTCGTTTGGTTCATAGGATAAGAATATCATATGAATAGGAAAGTTATAGGAAATGAGATGACATGTATCTCAAATCCTATAAGTTGGGATAGGAAAAGAGATGACACACTAGTAGAAAACAGGGCTAATATTCGGGCCTGGCCAACCCATTAGTCCCGGTTCTTCAAGAACCGGGACCCATGGGGGGTATTAGACCCGGTTCGTGAGACCAGGGGGCAGCCGGGGCCTCGTGGGCATTGGTCTCGGTTCGTGTGGAACCATTTGTCCCGGTTCAAGCCACGAACCGGGACCAATGGTCCTCGCTCCTGGCCCACAACCATTGGTCCCAGTTCGTGGCTTGAACCGAGACAGAAGGGGGGGGGCTTTCGTCCCGGTTCATGCCACGAACCGGGACAAATAACTTGACTATATATACCCACCGCCGCGGCAGAGCACTCCATAGTGCTCTGTTTTTTCAAGCCGGCGAGGGGAGGGCATTTGGGTGCTCTAGTTCACTTCCTATGCACATGAGGTGTTCGATGAAATGCCCAAGCCACACTAGTTAAGCTTTCTCCTCTCGAAACTCGACCTCCAAGCTCCATTTTCAACGAGATTTGTCTATATTTAGCGCTCTGTCACGCCCTGTCCCCGTCCCGTCTTCACCGCCGTCGATCGCCCACGCCGATCTCATCGCCAGCACCACCGTGGTGAGCCTCTTGTTCTTATCTTCTTTCTGAAAGAAACAATTCTTAATTCAGATAGATAATTGTCTGATTTTCTTACTTTTATTATTCCTTGTTATTATATAGTGCGATGGTTTTGGTATCTGCCCCCGTCGGTCCTCATCGTGTCTATGATTCAGATGTGGTATATATTATCTTTTCATAACTATTTGGTTCATTTATTGTTTATGACAATTATGCCGACCAATGTGACATAGATTTTATTTATGTAGGAGGTTGTTGAACCGGAAATTCCAACCGACCCTATTGTTGAGAGGTTAAATTTAGTTGAAGAAGAAAACAATTACTTGAAGGAAAAAATAAGAAAAATTGCGGAGGAGAAGATGATATTGGAGTTGCATGTTGCGGATGTCATCGAGGATCACAAGATCAAGATGGATGCAATACGGTTGAAGATTAAAAAGATTAGAAAATATGCCATTCATACCGAGGCTTGGTATCATTATGCAGTTGGATCGGTTGTTACCTTGGTTGCGATTATGATCGCATTTGTTGTTGCATTGAAATGTTTTACATAATTTCAATGTATGGTTTAATTAGATGCTCTGGAGAGCTATATGTTGTTCAATGAGAACTATGTATGTACTTTAGTTTTAATGCTCTAGAGAACTATGTATGTACTTTGGTTTCAGAGTTCATTTCAAATGCTTTTCAACTTCATGGTCTTATAGCTCAAAATAATCAGTAAATGCATGAAAAATAACAAATATAGTCAAAAAGGGTTGTAAATTGATGATGTGGCTT
>NW_025228878.1:28673-30361 GCF_018294505.1 Triticum aestivum
GGATAACTTCGACATGAGGGGTGGTCGATATATATACCCCCTCTCGACCGTGATGACTTGTACCACGGGAGCACCCCCCTCGGCCCTCTCGCTCGACCAAAACTCTCGAGGACACCCAAACCGTAGAAAAAAACGATGTTGGTCTCCTACCCCCTCCCGCCGTGCCCCTACCCGACAAACTCTCTCGAGGCCACCCAAATTTACCAAGTTAAAAGAGCGTTGTCGTCGAGGCCACCCCAAACCCTTGAAGCGTTGTCGAGGCCACCCCAAACCCTTGAAGAGTTGCCGAGGCCACCCCAAACCCTAGAGAAGCAGCATTGAGGCCACTAATATGATTCCTTATTGTGATTATATTAGCTAGCTAGTTCTACGTTTGCCACTAATATATCCAGTTGTCATGTTTGAATAATAATTGCCATGTTGTAAATATTTGCAGAAACTATGGAGCACCCCCGAGACAAAGAAACAGAAGAGATGTTGGGGGACATAATCGCAAAAGGAAGTGATGTCGTTGCGTCGTTTCTCAACGACACCGATGGTCTGGAAGGACAGGGTAGTGAAGAAGAAGGTTATGATTATGATGGCTCTGGTGACCAAATGACGGCTCCGGTACAAGAAGTAGACCGTCATGACGGCTCCGGTGACCGAACCGAGTCCGACCAGGTATATATATTAGTTAAGCCTGTGCTGACTAGCTAATTGATGCATTCATTGTTTTCGTATGTACACATATTAATTAACTCTGGTCTTTCTTCTTTTCTCTAGCCCTCCGGATCGAGCACAACTTCGGTAAAGAAACGAGGCCCGAAAAAAAAGTTGCGCTCGGATGAAAGGTTTGAAATCACAGCAATCACGCGCGATGGCAAGCCGATTGAACTCATCCGGACAAGGGATGCATTTCGTGCTCAGTGCGGGGTTCTTGTTAGGGACAAGATCTCGATCAGTATCCAGCAATGGTTAAAGCCTAAGAAGGAAGACCCTGAGGTGTCTTATGTCTCTGATATGCAGAAAGAAAATCTTTGGACATCGCTTAAGGCAAATTTCACCCTACCGCCAGAGGAGGATCCGGAGAAGCCAGTTAAAGAGCAATTGATCAAGTCTCATGATCTTAAGAAGATGGCAGAACTATTCAGGAGGTGGAAGAATGAGCTGAAAACAGAGTTTGTCGACGAAGATTTGACACCGGAATTCACCGGAAAGTATGAGAAGATCAGAGATCACTAGCCCGCATTTGTGGCCCACAAGACATCGTAAAAGAGTAAGAAGATGTCAGCGATAAACAAGATAAATGCTGTGAAGAAGAAGCATCACCATCGCACGGGGTCAGGTGGCTACCTCAAAGCCCGACCTTTGTGGGACAAGGCTGAGAATGACCTGATTGCTAAAGGGGTCGAACCAGAGACATTGAACTGGCCAGACCGTTGTCGGACTTGGTTCTTCGGGGTTGGCGGAACCTTGGACCCTGTAACAGGGAAGTGCGTTTGTACGGATGAGCAACTGCGAATACCCATCACAAAGCTTCAGGAGTATATCGAGAAAGCGCAGCAAGGGGCGTTCGTCCCAGACAGAGAGAAGGATGAGCTCACAATGGCCCTCGGGAATCCTGAGCACCCTGGTCGGACACGAGGCACGCCAGGCTCCGTTCCGTGAAAGGCTGGCTTTCCGGACGCAGGGGGTTACAAAACCCA
>NW_025228878.1:32860-33850 GCF_018294505.1 Triticum aestivum
TGCCACCAACCGGGACCAAAGGGCCTCCTGCTTGGGCTCGCCGCACCGGCCACGTGGAGGCCCATCTATCCCGGTTTATGCAAGAACCGGGACCAAAGGTATAGGGCATTAGTACCGACACTTTAGTCCCGGTTCAAAAATCGGGACTAATGGCCCTTACGAACCGGGACTATAGGTCCTTTTCTACTAGTGCATTTGGTTCAAATCATAGGAATTTTGCACTGAGTCTAGACTAATGTTTATTTTCCTTTGAAATATGGAGGATAGGAATCAATTCTACGAAGGAGTAGGAATCCATTCCTATGAACAAAAGGGCTCTAAAGGAAAATTTTCTTTAAAAATCCTAAACTATGAAATTCCTCCAAACCAAAGGAGGCTAATGTAGAGTCATCACAATCCAATGTGTTTCTAATCCCTCAAAAGGACATAAATTACACTCATTGAGAGAAACAAGGATATTTTTTGCTCCATCCATGAAAAGAGTAGATCACTTGATGGCCACCCCGACCTACCAACCCCTTGCTCTCTACCAAAGCGGACCCTAGATTTTCTTTATAAAGGGTGGATTTTATTAACTCAAAATGAAGCATCAGGAAGATACTAGATGCATAGGTTATATTTCAAACCCTGATTTAATGAGAAAACGTGTACCAAGATTTTACTGGCGCTGTCATCTCCTTATTTTGACCCAAGCAACCATTACCTGCTCCGAGGAGTACGTTCTCTCTTCCACAAAATATATCATTACCTAGCTACTACAGTATCTTATATGTGTTCAAATAATGCTCCTCAGAAACAACAAGCACGTACGTGCAACAAAACAAACAACACACGGCGATCGACAGTCAACGGACAAATTTGTTGCAGCGAGCTAACCAAGATACTGTCGTTGAATTTTCATAATGGCAAGTTTGTGGTCAGAGAAGTGCAGCTGATGCCGCAGCATTTTGATTATAGTATTGACGAGAGCAGAGTTTCTACTGGATGGGC
>NW_025228879.1:0-1235 GCF_018294505.1 Triticum aestivum
CGAGCGCGACGTATGTTTAGCACGTTTTATTATTTTGCACGTTTACGGTAAGTTTTAGCTCGCTGCTCATTATTCACGCGTCTAGCGGCGGCAAGCGTGTTCTGAAAGGGGTCGAAACCATGGTAAATAGGCACTGGTGCAGTTGAACTGTGGTAAAACTCGTCTCCGTAGTTGAGCGGGAGCGGCCAAAGGAATGTGCAATCGTGTGTGTAGTGGAGCTGGGAGGGGCAAGCATAAGGGACGAAGACGGGGGTAACATGTCGGATGCGATCATACCAGCACTAAAGCACCGGATCCCATCAGAACTCCGAAGTTAAGCGTGCTTGGGCGAGAGTAGTACTGGGATGGGTGACCTCGTGGGAAGTCCTCGTGTTGCATTCCCTTTTTAATTTTTTTGCACCGCGTGCAAAACAAAACGCACGAGCGCGACGTATGTTTAGCACGTTTTATTATTCTGCACGTTTACGGTAAGTTTTAGCTCGCTGCTCATTATTCACGCGTCTAGCGGCGGCAAGCGTGTTCTGAAAGGGGTCGAAACCATGGTAAATAGGCACTGGTGCAGTTGAACCGTGGTAAAACTCGTCTCCGTAGTTGAGCGGGAGCGGCCAAAGGAATGTGCAATCGTGTGTGTAGTGGAGCTGGGAGGGGCAAGCATAAGAGACGAAGACGGGGGTAACATGTCGGATGCGATCATACCAGCACTAAAGCATCGGATCCCATCAGAACTCCGAAGTTAAGCGTGCTTGGGCGAGAGTAGTACTAGGATGGGTGACCTCCTGGGAAGTCCTTGTGTTGCATTCCCTTTTTAATTTTTTTGCACCGCGTGCAAAACAAAACGCACGAGCGCGACGTATGTTTAGCACGTTTTATTATTTGGCACGCTTACGGTAAGTTTTAGCTCGCTGCTCATTATTCACGCGTCTAGCGGCGGCAAGCGTGTTCTGAAAGGGGTCGAAACCATGGTAAATAGGCACTGGTGCAGTTGAACCGTGGTAAAACTCGTCTCCGTAGTTGAGCGGGAGCGGCCAAAGGAATGTGCAATCGTGTGAGTAGTGGAGCTGGGAGGGGCAAGCATAAGGGACGAAGACGGGGGTAACATGTCGGATGCGATCATACCAGCACTAAAGCACCGGATCCCATCAGAACTCCGAAGTTAAGCGTGCTTGGGCGAGAGTAGTACTAGGATGGGTGACCTCCTGGGAAGTCCTCGTGTTGCATTCCCTTTTTAATTTAAG
>NW_025228879.1:1245-10430 GCF_018294505.1 Triticum aestivum
TGTGTGTAGTGGAGCTGGGAGGGGCAAGCATAAGGGACGAAGACGGGGGTAACATGTCGGATGCGATCATACCAGCACTAAAGCACCGGATCCCATCAGAACTCCGAAGTTAAGCTTGCTTGGGCGAGAGTAGTACTAGGATGGGTGACCTCCTGGGAAGTCCTCGTGTTGCATTCCCTTTTTAATTTTTTTGCACCGCGTGCAAAACAAAACGCACGAGCGCGACGTATGTTTAGCACGTTTTATTATTTTGCACGTTTACGGTAAGTTTTAGCTCGCTGCTCATTATTCACGCGTCTAGCGGCGGCAAGCGTGTTCTGAAAGGGGTCGAAACCATGGTAAATAGGCACTGGTGCAGTTGAACCGTGGTAAAACTCGTCTCCGTAGTTGAGCGGGAGCGGCCAAAGGAATGCGCAATCGTGTGTGTAGTGGAGCTGGGAGGGGCAAGCATAAGGGACGAAGACGGGGGTAACATGTCGGATGTGATCATACCAGCACTAAAGCACCCGATCCCATCAGAACTCCGAAGTTAAGCGTGCTTGGGCGAGACTAGTACTAGGATGGGTGACCTCCTGGGAAGTCCTCGTGTTGCATTCCCTTTTTAATTTTTTTGCACCGCGTGCAAAACAAAACGCACGAGCGCGACGTATGTTTAGCACGTTTTATTATTTTGCACGTTTACGGTAAGTTTTAGCTCGCTGCTCATTATTCACGCGTCTAGCGGCGGCAAGCGTGTTCTGAAAGGGGTCGAAACCATGGTAAATAGGCACTGGTGCAGTTGAACCGTGGTAAACTCGTCTCCGTAGTTGAGCGGGAGCGGCCAAAGGAATGTGCAATCGTGTGTGTAGTGGAGCTGGGAGGGGCAAGCATAAGGGACGAAGACGGGGGTAACATGTCGGATGCGATCATACCAGCACTAAAGCACCGGATCCCATCTGAACACCGAAGTTAAGCGTGCTTGGGCGAGAGTAGTACTGGGATGGGTGACCTCCTGGGAAGTCCTCGTGTTGCGTTCCCTTTTTAATTTTTTTGCACCGCGTGCAAAACAAAACGCACGAGCGCGACGTATGTTTAGCACGTTTTATTATTTTGCACGTTTACGGTAAGTTTTAGCTCGCTGCTCATTATTCACGCGTCTAGCGGCGGCAAGCGTGTTCTGAAAGGGGTCGAAACCATGGTAAATAGGCACTGGTGCAGTTGAACCGTGGTAAAACTCGTCTCCGTAGTTGAGCGGGAGCGGCCAAAGGAATGTGCAATCGTGTGTGTAGTGGAGCTGGGAGGGGCAAGCATAAGGGACGAAGACGGGGGTAACATGTTGGATGCGATCATACCAGCACTAAAGCACCGGATCCCATCAGAACTCCGAAGTTAAGCGTGCTTGGGCGAGAGTAGTACTAGGATGGGTGACCTCCTGGGAAGTCCTTGTGTTGCATTCCCTTTTTAATTTTTTTGCACCGCGTGCAAAACAAAACGCACGAGCGCGACGTATGTTTAGCACGTTTTATTATTTTGCACGTTTACGGTAAGTTTTAGCTCGCTGCTCATTATTCACGCGTCTAGCGGCGGCAAGCGTGTTCTGAAAGGGGTCGAAACCATGGTAAATAGGCACTGGTGCAGTTGAACCGTGGTAAAACTCGTCTCCGTAGTTGAGCGGGAGCGGCCAAAGGAATGTGCAATCGTGTGTGTAGTGGAGCTGGGAGGGGCAAGCATAAGGGACGAAGACGGGGGTAACATGTCGGATGCGATCATACCAGCACTAAAGCACCGGATCCCATCAGAACTCCGAAGTTAAGCGTGCTTGGGCGAGAGTAGTACTAGGATGGGTGACCTCCTGCGAAGTCCTCGTGTTGCATTCCCTTTTTAATTTTTTTGCACCGCGTGCAAAACAAAACGCACGAGCGCGACGTATGTTTAGCACGTTTTATTATTTTGCACGTTTACGGTAAGTTTTAGCTCGCTGCTCATTATTCACGCGTCTAGCGGCGGCAAGCGTGTTCTGAAAGGGGTCGAAACCATGGTAAATAGGCACTGGTGCAGTTGAACCGAGGTAAAACTCGTCTCCGTAGTTGAGCGGGAGCGGCCAAAGGAATGTGCAATCGTGTGTGTAGTGGAGCTGGGAGGGGCAAGCATAAGGGACGAAGACGGGGGTAACATGTCGGATGCGATCATACCAGCACTAAAGCACCGGATCCCATCAGAACTCCGAAGTTAAGCGTGCTTGGGCGAGAGTAGTACTAGGATGGGTGACCTCCTGGGAAGTCCTCGTGTTGCATTCCCTTTTTAATTTTTTTGCACCGCGTGCAAAACAAAACGCACGAGCGCGACGTATGTTTAGCACGTTTTATTATTTTGCACGTTTACGGTAAGTTTTAGCTCGCTGCTCATTATTCACGCGTCTAGCGGCGGCAAGCGTGTTCTGAAAGGGGTCGAAACCATGGTAAATAGGCACTGGTGCAGTTGAACCGTGGTAAAACTCGTCTCCGTAGTTGAGCGGGAGCGGCCAAAGGAATGTGCAATCGTGTGTGTAGTGGAGCTGGGAGGGGCAAGCATAAGGGACGAAGACGGGGGTAACATGTCGGATGCGATCATACCAGCACTAAAGCACCGGATCCCATCAGAACTCCGGAGTTAAGCGTGCTTGGGCGAGAGTAGTACTAGGATGGGTGACCTCCTGGGAAGTCCTCGTGTTGCATTCCCTTTTTAATTTTTTTGCACCGCGTGCAAAACAAAACGCACGAGCGCGACGTATGTTTAGCACGTTTTATTATTTTGCACGTTTGCGGTAAGTTTTAGCTCGCTGCTCATTATTCACGCGTCTAGCGGCGGCAAGCGTGTTCTGAAAGGGGTCGGAAACCATGGTAAATAGGCACTGGTGCAGTTGAACCGTGGTAAAACTCGTCTCCGTAGTTGAGCGGGAGCGGCCAAAGGAATGTGCAATCGTGTGTGTAGTGGAGCTGGGAGGGGCAAGCATAAGGGACGAAGACGGGGGTAACATGTCGGATGCGATCATACCAGCACTAAAGCATCGGATCCCATCAGAACTCCGAAGTTAAGCGTGCTTGGGCGAGAGTAGTACTAGGATGGGTGACCTCCTGGGAAGTCCTCGTGTTGCATTCCCTTTTTATTTTTTTTGCACCGCGTGCAAAACAAAACGCACGAGCGCGACGTATGTTTAGCACGTTTTATTATTTTGCACGTTTACGGTAAGTTTTAGCTCGCTGCTCATTATTCACGCGTCTAGCGGCGGCAAGCGTGTTCTGAAAGGGGTCGAAACCATGGTAAATAGGCACTGGTGCAGTTGAACCGTGGTAAAACTCGTCTCCGTAGTTGAGCGGGAGCGGCCAAAGGAATGTGCAATCGTGTGTGTAGTGGAGCTGGGAGGGGCAAGCATAAGGGACGAAGACGGGGGTAACATGTCGGATGCGATCATACCAGAATTAAAGCACCGGATCCCATCAGAACTCCGAAGTTAAGCGTGCTTGGGCGAGAGTAGTACTAGGATGGGTGACCTCCTGGGAAGTCCTCGTGTTGCATTCCCTTTTTAATTTTTTTGCACCGCGTGCAAAACAAAACGCACGAGCGCGACGTATGTTTAGCACGTTTTATTATTTTGCACGTTTACGGTAAGTTTTAGCTCGCTGCTCATTATTCACGCGTCTAGCGGCGGCAAGCGTGTTCTGAAAGGGGTCGAAACCATGGTAAATAGGCACTGGTGCAGTTGAACCGTGGTAAAACTCGTCTCCGTAGTTGAGCGGGAGCGGCAAAAGGAATGTGCAATCGTGTGTGTAGTGGAGCTGGGAGGGGCAAGCATAAGGGACGAAGACGGGGGTAACATGTCGGATGCGATCATACCAGCACTAAAGCACCGGATCCCATCAGAACTCCGAAGTTAAGCGTGCTTGGGCGAGAGTAGTACTAGGATGGGTGACCTCCTGGGAAGTCCTCGTGTTGCATTCCCTTTTTAATTTTTTTGCACCGCGTGCAAAACAAAACGCACGAGCGCGACGTACGTTTAGCACGTTCTATTATTTTGCACGTTTACGGTAAGTTTTAGCTCGCTGCTCATCATTCACGCGTCTAGCGGCGGCAAGCGTGTTCTGAAAGGGGTCGAAACCATGGTAAATAGGCACTGGTGCAGTTGAACCGTGGTAAAACTCGTCTCCGTAGTTGAGCGGGAGCGGCCAAAGGAATGTGCAATCGTGTGTGTAGTGGAGCTGGGAGGGGCAAGCATAAGGGACGAAGACGGGGGTAACATGTCGGATGCGATCATACCAGCACTAAAGCACCGGATCCCATCAGAACTCCGAAGTTGAGCGTGCTTGGGCGAGAGTAGTACTAGGATGGGTGACCTCCTGGGAAGTCCTCGTGTTGCATTCCCTTTTTAATTTTTTTGCACCGCGTGCAAAACAAAACGCACGAGCGCGACGTATGTTTAGCACGTTTTATTATTTTGCACGTTTACGGTAATTTTTAGCTCGCTGCTCATTATTCACGCGTCTAGCGGCGGCAAGCGTGTTCTGAAAGGGGTCGAAACCATGGTAAATAGGCACTGGTGCAGTTGAACCGTGGTAAAACTCGTCTCCGTAGTTGAGCGGGAGCGGCCAAAGGAATGTGCAATCGTGTGTGTAGTGGAGCTGGGAGGGGCAAGCATAAGGGACGAAGACGGGGGTAACATGTCGGATGCGATCATACCAGCACTAAAGCACCGGATCCCATTAGAACTCCGAAGTTAAGCGTGCTTGGGCGAGAGTAGTACTAGGATGGGTGACCTCCTGGGAAGTCCTCGTGTTGCATTCCCTTTTTAATTTTTTTGCACCGCGTGCAAAACAAAACGCACGAGCGCGACGTATGTTTAGCACGTTTTATTATTTTGCACGTTTACGGTAAGTTTTAGCTCGCTGCTCATTATTCACGCATCTAGCGGCGGCAAGCGTGTTCTGAAAGGGGTCGAAACCATGGTAAATGGGCACTGGTGCAGTTGAACCGTGGTAAAACTCGTCTCCGTAGTTGAGCGGGAGCGGCCAAAGGAATGCTTTGGGTGTGCCAAACGTCACAACGTAACTGGGTGGCTATAAAGGTGCACTACGGGTATCTCCGAAAGTGTCTGTTGGGTTGGCACGAATCGAGACTGGGATTTGTCACTCCGTGTAAACGGAGAGGTATCTCTGGGCCCACTCGGTAGGACATCATCATTATGTGCACAATGTGACCAAGGAGTTGATCACGGGATGATGTGAGTTACGGAACGAGTAAAGAGACTTGCCGGTAACGAGATTGAACAAGGTATAGGGATACCGACGATCGAATCTCGGGCAAGTAACATACCGTTAGACAAAGGGAATTGAATACGGGATTGATTGAATCCCCGACATCGTGGTTCATCCGATGAGATCATCGTGGAACATGTGGGAGCCAACATGGGTATCCAGATCCCGCTGTTGGTTATTGACCGGAGAACGTCTCGGTCATGTCTGCATGGTTCCCGAACCCGTAGGCGGTCTACACGCTTAAGGTTCGATGACGCTAGGGTTATAGGGAAAGTATGTACATGGTTACCGAATGTTGTTCGGAGTCCCGGATGAGATCCCGGACGTCACGAGGAGTTCCGGAATGGTCCGGAGGTAAAGATTTATATATGGGAAGTCCTGTTTTGGTCACCGGAAAAGTTTCGGGTGAAATCGGTAATGTACCGGGACCACCGGGAGGGTCCCGGGGGTCCACCAAGTGGGGCCACCAGCCCCAGAAGGCTGCGTGGGCCAAGTGTGGGAGGGGACCAGCCCCAGGTGGGCTGGTGCGCCCCCCCACCAAGGCCCAGGCGCATGGGAGAGTGGGAGGGGGCAAACCCTAGGTCCAGATGGGCCTTAGGGCCCATCTAGTGGGGCGCCTCCCACTCTCCTCCCCTTGGCCGCCCCCCTTGATGGGATCTAGGGCTGGCCGCCTCCTCTTGGGGGTGGAAACCCTAAAGGGGGCGCAGCCCCCTTCCCCCCTATATATACTTGAGGTTTGGGCTGCCATACGGACATGAGAACGTCTCCTTTTGGTGCAGCCCTACCCCTCTCCCTCCTCCTCCTCTCCCGCGGTGCTTGGCGAAGCCCTGCGGGATTGCCACGCTCATCCACCACCACCATGCCGTCGTGTTGCTGCTGGATGGAGTCTTCCCAACCTCTCCCTCTCTCCTTGCTGGATCAAGGCGTGGGAGACGTCACCGGGCTGCACGTGTGTTGAACGCGGAGGCACCGTACTTTCGGTGCTTAGATCGGAATCAACCGCGATCTGAATCGCTACGAGTACGACTCCCTCATCCGCGTTCTTGCAACGCTTCCGCATCGCGATCTACAAGGGTATGTAGATGCACTCCCCTTCCCTTCGTTGCTAGTAAACTCCATAGATTGATCTTGGTGATGCGTAGAAAATTTTGAATTTCTGCTACGTTCTCCAACACGGATCCCATCAGAACTCCGAAGTTAAGCGTGCTTGGGCGAGAGTAGTACTAGGATGGGTGACCTCCTGGGAAGTCCTCGTGTTGCATTCCCTTTTTAATTTTTTTGCACCGCGTGCAAAACAAAACGCACGAGCGCGACGTATGTTTAGCACGTTTTATTATTTTGCACGTTTACGGTAAGTTTTAGCTCGCTGCTCATTATTCACGCGTCTAGCGGCGGCAAGCGTGTTCTGAAAGGGGTCGAAACCATGGTAAATAGGCACTGGTGCAGTTGAACCGTGGTAAAACTCGTCTCCGTAGTTGAGCGGGAGCGGCCAAAGGAATGTGCAATCGTGTGTGGAGTGGAGCTGGGAGGGGCAAGCATAAGGGACGAAGACGGGGGTAACATGTCGGATGCGATCATACCAGCACTAAAGCACCGGATCCCATCAGAACTCCGAAGTTAAGCGTGCTTGGGCGAGAGTAGTACTAGGATGGGTGACCTCCTGGGAAGTCCTCGTGTTGCATTCCCTTTTTAATTTTTTTGCACCGCGTGCAAAACAAAACGCACGAGCGCGACGTATGTTTAGCACGTTTTATTATTTTGCACGTTTACGGTAAGTTTTAGCTCGCTGCTCATTATTCACGCGTCTAGCGGCGGCAAGCGTGTTCTGAAAGGGGTCGAAACCATGGTAAATAGGCACTGGTGCAGTTGAACCGTGGTAAAACTCGTCTCCGTAGTTGAGCGGGAGCGGCCAAAGGAATGTGCAATCGTGTGTGTAGTGTAGCTGGGAGGGGCAAGCATAAGGGACGAAGACGGGGGTAACATGTCGGATGCGATCATACCAGCACTAAAGCACCGGATCCCATCAGAACTCCGAAGTTAAGCGTGCTTGGGCGAGAGTAGTACTAGGATGGGTGACCTCCTGGGAAGTCCTCGTGTTGCATTCCCTTTTTAATTTTTTTGCACCGCGTGCAAAACAAAACGCACGAGCGCGACGTATGTTTAGCACGTTTTATTATTTTGCACGTTTACGGTAAGTTTTAGCTTGCTGCTCATTATTCACGCGTCTAGCGGCGGCAAGCGTGTTCTGAAAGGGGTCGAAACCATGGTAAATAGGCACTGGTGCAGTTGAACCGTGGTAAAACTCGTCTCCGTAGTTGAGCGGGAGCGGCCAAAGGAATGTGCAATCGTGTGTGTAGTGGAGCTGGGAGGGGCAAGCATAAGGGACGAAGACGGGGGTAACATGTCGGATGCGATCATACTAGCACTAAAGCATCGGATCCCATTAGAACTCTGAAGTTAAGCGTGCTTGGGCGAGAGTAGTACTAGGATGGGTGACCTCCTGGGAAGTCCTCGTGTTGCATTCCCTTTTTAATTTTTTTGCACCGCGTGCAAAACAAAACGCACGAGCGCGACGTATGTTTAGCACGTTTTATTATTTTGCACGTTTACGGTAAGTTTTAGCTCGCTGCTCATTATTCACGCGTCTAGCGGCGGCAAGCGTGTTCTGAAAGGGGTCGAAACCATGGTAAATAGGCACTGGTGCAGTTGAACCGTGGTAAAACTCGTCTCCGTAGTTGAGCGGGAGCGGCCAAAGGAATGTGCAATCGTGTGTGTAGTGGAGCTGGGAGGGGCAAGCATAAGGGACGAAGACGGGGGTAACATGTCGGATGCGATCATACCAGCACTAAAGCACCGGATCCCATCAGAATTCCGAAGTTAAGCGTGCTTGGGCGAGAGTAGTACTAGGATGGGTGACCTCCTGGGAAGTCCTCGTGTTGCATTCCCTTTTTAATTTTTTTGCACCGCGTGCAAAACAAAACGCACGAGCGCGACGTATGTTTAGCACGTTTTATTATTTTGCACGTTTACGGTAAGTTTTAGGTCGCTGCTCATTATTCACGCGTCTAGCGGCGGCAAGCGTGTTCTGAAAGGGATCGAAACCATGGTAAATAGGCACTGGTGCAGTTGAACCGTGGTAAAACTCGTCTCCGTAGTTGAGCGTGAGCGGCCAAACGAATGTGCAATCGTGTGTGTAGTGGAGCTGGGAGGGGCAAGCATACGGGACGAAGACGAGGGTAACATGTCGGATGTGATCATACCAGCACTAAAGCACCGGATCCCATTAGAACTCCGAAGTTAAGCGTGCTTGGGCGAGAGTAGTACTAGGATGGGTGACCTCCTGGGAAGTCCTCGTGTTGCATTCCCTTTTTAATTTTTTTGCACCGCGTGCAAAACAAAACGCACGAGCGCGACGTATGTTTAGCACGTTTCATTATTTTGCACGTTTACGGTAAGTTTTAGCTCGCTGCTCATTATTCACGCGTCTAGCGGCGGCAAGCGTGTTCTGAAAGGGGTCGAAACCATGGTAAATAGGCACTGGTGCAGTTGAACCGTGGTAAAACTCGTCTCCGTAGTTGAGCGGGAGCGGCCAAAGGAATGTGCAATCGTGTGTGTAGTGGAGCTGGGAGGGGCAAGCATAAGGGACGAAGACGGGGGTAACATGTCGGATGCGATCATACCAGCACTAAAGCACCAGATCCCATCAGAACTCCGAAGTTAAGCGTGCTAGGGCGAGAGTAGTACTAGGATGGGTGACCTCCTGGGAAGTCCTCGTGTTGCATTCCCTTTTTAATTTTTTTGCACCGCGTGCAAAACAAAACGCACGAGCGCGACGTATGTTTAGCACGTTTTATTATTTTGCACGTTTACGGTAAGTTTTAGCTCGCTGCTCATTATTCACGCGTCTAGCGGCGGCAA
>NW_025228879.1:10440-11116 GCF_018294505.1 Triticum aestivum
AGCACTAAAGCACCGGATCCCATTAGAACTCCGAAGTTAAGCGTGCTTGGGCGAGAGTAGTACTAGGATGGGTGACCTCCTGGGAAGTCCTCGTGTTGCATTCCCTTTTTAATTTTTTTGCACCGCGTGCAAAACAAAACGCACGAGCGCGACGTATGTTTAGCACGTTTCATTATTTTGCACGTTTACGGTAAGTTTTAGCTCGCTGCTCATTATTCACGCGTCTAGCGGCGGCAAGCGTGTTCTGAAAGGGGTCGAAACCATGGTAAATAGGCACTGGTGCAGTTGAACCGTGGTAAAACTCGTCTCCGTAGTTGAGCGGGAGCGGCCAAAGGAATGTGCAATCGTGTGTGTAGTGGAGCTGGGAGGGGAAGCATAAGGGACGAAGACGGGGGTAACATGTCGGATGTGATCATACCAGCACTAAAGCACCGGATCCCATCAGAACTCCGAAGTTAAGCGTGCTTGGGCGAGAGTAGTACTAGGATTGGTGACCTCCTGGGAAGTCCTCGTGTTGCATTCCCTTTTTAATTTTTTTGCACCGCGTGCAAAACAAAACGCACGAGCGCGACGTATGTTTAGCACGTTTTATTATTTTGCACGTTTACGGTAAGTTTTAGCTCGCTGCTCATTATTCACGCGTCTAGCGGCGGCAAGCGTGTTCTGAAAGGGGTCG
>NW_025228879.1:11133-22208 GCF_018294505.1 Triticum aestivum
GAAACCATGGTAAATAGGCACTGGTGCAGTTGAACCGTGGTAAAACTCGTCTCCGTAGTTGAGCGGGAGCGGCCAAAGGAATGTGCAATCGTGTGTGTAGTGGAGCTGGGAGGGGCAAGCATAAGGGACGAAGACGGGGGTAACATGTCGGATGCGATCATACCAGCACTAAAGCACCGGATCCCATTAGAACTCCGAAGTTAAGCGTGCTTGGCGAGAGTAGTACTAGGATGGGTGACCTCCTGGGAAGTCCTCGTGTTGCATTCCCTTTTTAATTTTTTTGCACCGCGTGCAAAACAAAACGCACGAGCGCGACGTATGTTTAGCACATTTTATTATTTTGCACGTTTACGGTAAGTTTTAGCGCTGCTCATTATTCACGCGTCTAGCGGCGGCAAGCGTGTTCTGAAAGGGGTCGAAACCATGGTAAATAGGCACTGGTGCAGTTGAACCGTGGTAAAACTCGTCTCCGTAGTTGAGCGGGAGCGGCCAAAGGAATGTGCAATCGTGTGTGTAGTGGAGCTGGGAGGGGCAAGCATAAGGGACGAAGACGGGGGTAACATGTCGGATGCGATCATACCAGCACTAAAGCACCGGATCCCATCAGAATTCCGAAGTTAAGCGTGCTTGGGCGAGAGTAGTACTAGGATGGGTGACCTCCTGGGAAGTCCTCGTGTTGCATTCCCTTTTTAATTTTTTTGCACCGCGTGCAAAACAAAACGCACGAGCGCGACGTATGTTTAGCACGTTTTATTATTTTGCACGTTTACGGTAAGTTTTAGGTCGCTGCTCATTATTCACGCGTCTAGCGGCGGCAAGCGTGTTCTGAAAGGGATCGAAACCATGGTAAATAGGCACTGCTGCAGTTGAACCGTGGTAAAACTCGTCTCCGTAGTTGAGCGTGAGCGGCCAAACGAATGTGCAATCGTGTGTGTAGTGGAGCTGGGAGGGGCAAGCATAAGGGACGAAGACGGGGGTAACATGTCGGATGTGATCATACTAGCACTAAAGCACCGGATCCCATTAGAACTCCGAAGTTAAGCGTGCTTGGGCGAGAGTAGTACTAGGATGGGTGACCTCCTGGGAAGTCCTCGTGTTGCATTCCCTTTTTAATTTTTTTGCACCGCGTGCAAAACAAAACGCACGAGCGCGACGTATGTTTAGCACGTTTCATTATTTTGCACGTTTACGGTAAGTTTTAGCTCGCTGCTCATTATTCACGCGTCTAGCGGCGGCAAGCGTGTTCTGAAAGGGGTCGAAACCATGGTAAATAGGCACTGGTGCAGTTGAACCGTGGTAAAACTCGTCTCCGTAGTTGAGCGGGAGCGGCCAAAGGAATGTGCAATCGTGTGTGTAGTGGAGCTGGGAGGGGCAAGCATAAGGGACGAAGACGGGGGTAACATGTCGGATATGATCATACCAGCACTAAAGCACCGGATCCCATCAGAACTCCGAAGTTAAGCGTGCTTGGGCGAGAGTAGTACTAGGATGGGTGACCTCCTGGGAAGTCCTCGTGTTGCATTCCCTTTTTAATTTTTTTGCACCGCGTGCAAAACAAAACGCACGAGCGCGACGTATGTTTAGCACGTTTTATTATTTTGCACGTTTACGGTAAGTTTTAGCTCGCTGCTCATTATTCACGCGTCTAGCGGCGGCAAGCGTGTTCTGAAAGGGGTCGAAACCATGGTAAATAGGCACTGGTGCAGTTGAACCGTGGTAAAACTCGTCTCCGTAGTTCAGCGGGAGCGGCCAAAGGAATGTGCAATCGTGTGTGTAGTGGAGCTGGGAGGGGCAAGCATAAGGACGAAGACGGGGGTAACATGTTGGATGCGATCATACCAGCACTAAAGCACCGGATCCCATCAGAACTTCGAAGTTAAGCGTGCTTGGGCGAGAGTAGTACTAGGATGGGTGACCTCATGGGAAGTCCTCGTGTTGCATTCCCTTTTTAATTTTTTTGCACCGCGTGCAAAACAAAACGCACGAGCGCGACGTATGTTTAGCACGTTTTATTATTTTGCACGTTTACGGTAAGTTTTAGCTCGCTGCTCATTATTCACGCGTCTAGCGGCGGCAAGCGTGTTCTGAAAGGGGTCGAAACCATGGTAAATAGGCACTGGTGCAGTTGAACCGTGGTAAAACTCGTCTCCGTAGTTGAGCGGGAGCGGCCAAACGAATGTGCAATCGTGTGTGTAGTGGAGCTGGGAGGGGCAAGCATAAGGGACGAAGACGGGGGTAACATGTCGGATGCGATCATACCAGAATTAAAGCACCGGATCCCATCAGAACTCCGGAGTTAAGCGTGCTTGGGCGAGAGTAGTACTAGGATGGGTGACCCCTGGGAAGTCCTCGTGTTGCATTCCCTTTTTAATTTTTTTGCACCGCGTGCAAAACAAAACGCACGAGCGCGACGTATGTTTAGCACGTTTTATTATTTTGCACGTTTACGGTAAGTTTTAGCTCGCTGCTCATTATTCACGCGTCTAGCGGCGGCAAGCGTGTTCTGAAAGGGGTCGAAACCATGGTAAATAGGCACTGGTGCAGTTGAACCGTGGTAAAACTCGTCTCCGTAGTTGAGCGGGAGCGGCCAAAGGAATGTGCAATCGTGTGTGTAGTGGAGCTGGGAGGGGCAAGCATAAGGGACGAAGACGGGGGTAACATGTCGGATGCGATCATACCAGCACTAAAGCACCGGATCCCATCTGGGAAGTCCTCGTGTTGCATTCCCTTTTTAATTTTTTTGCACCGCGTGCAAAACAAAACGCACGAGCGCGACGTATGTTTAGCACGTTTTATTATTTTGCACGTTTACGGTAAGTTTTAGCTCGCTGCTCATTATTCACGCGTCTAGCGGCGGCAAGCGTGTTCTGAAAGGGGTCGAAACCATGGTAAATAGGCACTGGTGCAGTTGAACCGTGGTAAAACTCGTCTCCGTAGTTGAGCGGGAGCGGCCAAAGGAATGTGCAATCGTGTGTGTAGTGGAGCTGGGAGGGGCAAGCATAAGGGACGAAGACGGGGGTAACATGTCGGATGCGATCATACCAGCACTAAAGCATCGGATCCCATCAGAGCTCCGAAGTTAAGCGTGCTTGGGCGAGAGTAGTACTAGGATGGGTGACCTCCTGGGAAGTCCTCGTGTTGCATTCCCTTTTTATTTTTTTTGCACCGCGTGCAAAACAAAACGCACGAGCGCGACGTATGTTTAGCACGTTTTATTATTTTGCACGTTTACGGTAAGTTTTAGCTCGCTGCTCATTATTCACGCGTCTAGCGGCGGCAAGCGTGTTCTGAAAGGGGTCGAAACCATGGTAAATAGGCACTGGTGCAGTTGAACCGTGGTAAAACTCGTCTCCGTAGTTGAGCGGGAGCGGCCAAAGGAATGTGCAATCGTGTGTGTAGTGGAGCTGGGAGGGGCAAGCATAAGGGACGAAGACGGGGGTAACATGTCGGATGTGATCATACCAGCACTAAAGCACCGGATCCCATCAGAACTCCGAAGTTAAGCGTGCTTGGGCGAGAGTAGTACTAGGATGGGTGACCTCCTGGGAAGTCCTCGTGTTGCATTCCCTTTTTATTTTTTTTGCACCGCGTGCAAAACAAAACGCACGAGCGCGACGTATGTTTAGCACGTTTTATTATTTTGCACGTTTACGGTAAGTTTTAGCTCGCTGCTCATTATTCACGCGTCTAGCGGCGGCAAGCGTGTTCTGAAAGGGGTCGAAACCATGGTAAATAGGCACTGGTGCAGTTGAACCGTGGTAAAACTCGTCTCCGTAGTTGAGCGGGAGCGGCCAAAGGAATGTGCAATCGTGTGTGTAGTGGAGCTGAGAGGGGCAAGCATAAGGGACGAAGACGGGGGTAACATGTCGGATGCGATCATACCAGCACTAAAGCACCGGATCCCATCAGAACTCTGAAGTTGAGCGTGCTTGGGCGAGAGTAGTACTAGGATGGGTGACCTCCTGGGAAGTCCTCGTGTTGCATTCCCTTTTTAATTTTTTTGCACCGCGTGCAAAACAAAACGCACGAGCGCGACGTATGTTTAGCACGTTTTATTATTTTGCACGTTTACGGTAAGTTTTAGCTCGCTGCTCATTATTCACGCGTCTAGCGGCGGCAAGCGTGTTCTGAAAGGGGTCGAAACCATGGTAAATAGGCACTGGTGCAGTTGAACCGTGGTAAAACTCGTCTCCGTAGTTGAGCGGGAGCGGCCAAAGGAATGTGCAATCGTGTGTGTAGTGGAGCTGGGAGGGGCAAGCATAAGGGACGAAGACGGGGGTAACATGTCGGATGCGATCATACCAGCACTAAAACACCGGATCCCATCAGAACTCCGAAGTTAAGCGTTCTTGGGCGAGAGTAGTACTAGGATGGGTGACCTCCTGGGAAGTCCTCGTGTTGCGTTCCCTTTTTAATTTTTTTGCACCGCGTGCAAAACAAAACGCACGAGCGCGACGTATGTTTAGCACGTTTTATTATTTTGCACGTTTACGGTAAGTTTTAGCTCGCTGCTCATTAATCACGCGTCTAGCGGCGGCAAGCGTGTTCTGAAAGGGGTCGAAACCATGGTAAATAGGCACTGGTGCAGTTGAACCGTGGTAAAACTCGTCTCCGTAGTTGAGCGGGAGCGGCCAAAGGAATGTGCAATCGTGTGTGTAGTGGAGCTGGGAGGGGCAAGCATAAGGGACGAAGACGGGGGTAACATGTCGGATGCGATCATACCAGCACTAAAGCACCGGATCCCATCAGAACTCCGAAGTTAAGCGTGCTTGGGCGAGAGTAGTACTAGGATGGGTGACCTCCTGGGAAGTCCTCGTGTTGCATTCCCTTTTTAATTTTTTTGCACCGCGTGCAAAACAAAACGCACGAGCGCGACGTATGTTTAACACGTTTTATTATTTTGCACGTTTACGGTAAGTTTTAGCTCGCTGCTCATTATTCACGCGTCTAGCGGCGGCAAGCGTGTTCTGAAAGGGGTCGAAACCATGGTAAATAGGCACTGGTGCAGTTGAACCGTGGTAAAACTCGTCTCCGTAGTTGAGCGGGAGCGGCCAAAGGAATGTGCAATCGTGTGTGTAGTGGAGCTGGGAGGGGCAAGCATAAGGGACGAAGACGGGGGTAACATGTCGGATGCGATCATACCAGCACTAAAGCACCGGATCCCATCAGAACTCCGAAGTTAAGCGTGCTTGGGCGAGAGTAGTACTAGGATGGGTGACCTCCTGGGAAGTCCTCGTGTTGCATTCCCTTTTTAATTTTTTTGCACCGCGTGCAAAACAAAACGCACGAGCGCGACGTATGTTTAGCACGTTTTATTATTTTGCACGTTTGCGGTAAGTTTTAGCTCGCTGCTCATTATTCACGCGTCTAGCGGCGGCAAGCGTGTTCTGAAAGGGGTCGAAACCATGGTAAATAGGCACTGGTGCAGTTGAACCGTGGTAAAACTCGTCTCCGTAGTTGAGCGGTAGCGGCCAAAGGAATGTGCAATCGTGTGTGTAGTGGAGCTGGGAGGGGCAAGCATAAGGGACGAAGACGGGGGTAACATGTCGGATGCGATCATACCAGCACTAAAGCACCGGATCCCATCAGAACTCTGAAGTTAAGCGTGCTTGGGCGAGAGTAGTACTAGGATGGGTGACCTCCTGGGAAGTCCTCGTGTTGCATTCCCTTTTTAGTTTTTTTGCACCGCGTGCAAAACAAAACGCACGAGCGCGACGTATGTTTAGCACGTTTTATTATTTTGCACGTTTACGGTAAGTTTTAGCTCGCTGCTCATTATTCACGCGTCTAGCGGCGGCAAGCGTGTTCTGAAAGGGGTCGAAACCATGGTAAATAGGCACTGGTGCAGTTGAACCGTGGTAAAACTCGTCTCCGTAGTTGAGCGGTAGCGGCCAAAGGAATGTGCAATCGTGTGTGTAGTGGAGCTGGGAGGGGCAAGCATAAGGGACGAAGACGGGGGTAACATGTCGGATGCGATCATACCAGCACTAAAGCACCGGATCCCATCAGAACTCCGAAGTTAAGCGTGCTTGGGCGAGAGTAGTACTAGGATGGGTGACCTCCTGGGAAGTCCTCGTGTTGCATTCCCTTTTTAATTTTTTTGCACCGCGTGCAAAACAAAACGCACGAGCGCGACGTATGTTTAGCACGTTTTATTATTTTGCACGTTTGCGGTAAGTTTTAGCTCGCTGCTCATTATTCACGCGTCTAGCGGCGGCAAGCGTGTTCTGAAAGGGGTCGAAACCATGGTAAATAGGCACTGGTGCAGTTGAACCGTGGTAAAACTCGTCTCCGTAGTTGAGCGGGAGCGGCCAAAGGAATGTGCAATCGTGTGTGTAGTGGAGCTGTGAGGGGCAAGCATAAGGGACGAAGACGGGGGTAACATGTCGGATGCGATCATACCAGCACTAAAGCACCGGATCCCATCAGAACTCCGAAGTTGAGCGTGCTTGGGCGAGAGTAGTACTAGGATGGGTGACCTCCTGGGAAGTCCTCGTGTTGCATTCCCTTTTTAATTTTTTTGCACCGCGTGCAAAACAAAACGCACGAGCGCGACGTATGTTTAGCACGTTTTATTATTTTGCACGTTTACGGTAAGTTTTAGCTCGCTGCTCATTATTCACGCGTCTAGCGGCGGCAAGCGTGTTCTGAAAGGGGTCGAAGCCATGGTAAATAGGCACTGGTGCAGTTGAACCGTGGTAAAACTCGTCTCCGTAGTTGAGCGGGAGCGGCCAAAGGAATGTGCAATCGTGTGTGTAGTGGAGCTGGGAGGGGCAAGCATAAGGGACGAAGACGGGGGTAACATGTCGGATGCGATCATACCAGCACTAAAGCACCGGATCCCATCAGAACTCCGAAGTTAAGCGTGCTTGGGTGAGAGTAGTACTAGGATGGGTGACCTCCTGGGAAGTCCTCGTGTTGCATTCCCTTTTTAATTTTTTTGCACCGCGTGCAAAACAAAACGCACGAGCGCGACGTATGTTTAGCACGTTTTATTATTTTGCACGTTTACGGTAAGTTTTAGCTCGCTGCTCATTATTCACGCGTCTAGCGGCGGCAAGCGTGTTCTGAAAGGGGTCGAAACCATGGTAAGTAGGCACTGGTGCAGTTGAACCGTGGTAAAACTCGTCTCCGTAGTTGAGCGGGAGCGGCCAAAGGAATGTGCAATCGTGTGTGTAGTGGAGCTGGGAGGGGCAAGCATAAGGGACGAAGACGGGGGTAACATGTCGGATGCGATCATACCAGCACTAAAGCACCGGATCCCATCAGAACTCCGAAGTTAAGCGTGCTTGGGCGAGAGTAGTACTAGGATGGGTGACCTCCAGGGAAGTCCTCGTGTTGCATTCCCTTTTTAATTTTTTTGCACCGCGTGCAAAACAAAACGCACGAGCGCGACGTATGTTTAGCACGTTTTATTATTTTGCACGTTTACGGTAAGTTTTAGCTCGCTGCTCATTATTCACGCGTCTAGCGGCGGCAAGCGTGTTCTGAAAGGGGTCGAAACCATGGTAAGTAGGCACTGGTGCAGTTGAACCGTGGTAAAACTCGTCTCCGTAGTTGAGCGGGAGCGGCCAAAGGAATGTGCAATCGTGTGTGTAGTGGAGCTGGGAGGGGCAAGCATAAGGGACGAAGACGGGGGTAACATGTCGGATGCGATCATACCAGCACTAAAGCACCGGATCCCATCAGAACTCCGAAGTTAAGCGTGCTTGGGCGAGAGTAGTACTAGGATGGTTGACCTCCTGGGAAGTCCTCGTGTTGCATTCCCTTTTTAATTTTTTTGCACCGCGTGCAAAACAAAACGCACGAGCGCGACGTATGTTTAGCACGTTTTATTATTTTGCACGTTTACGGTAAGTTTTAGCTCGCTGCTCATTATTCACGCGTCTAGCGGCGGCAAGCGTGTTCTGAAAGGGGTCGAAACCATGGTAAGTAGGCACTGGTGCAGTTGAACCGTGGTAAAACTCGTCTCCGTAGTTGAGCGGGAGCGGCCAAAGGAATGTGAAATCGTGTGTGTAGTGGAGCTGGGAGGGGCAAGCATAAGGGACGAAGACGGGGGTAACATGTCGGATGCGATCATACCAGCACTAAAGCACCGGATCCCATCAGAACTCCGAAGTTAAGCGTGCTTGGGCGAGAGTAGTACTAGGATGGGTGACCTCCTGGGAAGTCCTCGTGTTGCATTCCCTTTTTAATTTTTTTGCACCGCGTGCAAAACAAAACGCACGAGCGCGACGTATGTTTAGCACGTTTTATTATTTTGCACGTTTACGGTAAGTTTTAGGTCGCTGCTCATTATTCACGCGTCTAGCGGCGGCAAGCGTGTTCTGAAAGGGGTCGAAACCATGGTAAATAGGCACTGGTGCAGTTGAACCGTGGTAAAACTCGTCTCCGTAGTTGAGCGGGAGCGGCCAAAGGAATGTGCAATCGTGTGTGTAGTGGAGCTGGGAGGGGCAAGCATAAGGGACGAAGACGGGGGTAACATGTTGGATGCGATCATACCAGCACTAAAGCACCGGATCCCATCAGAACTCCGAAGTTAAGCGTGCTTGGGCGAGAGTAGTACTAGGATGGGTGACCTCCTGGGAAGTCCTCGTGTTGCATTCCCTTTTTAATTTTTTTGCACCGCGTGCAAAACAAAACGCACGAGCGCGACGTATGTTTAGCACGTTTTATTATTTTGCACGTTTACGGTAAGTTTTAGCTCGCTGCTCATTATTCACACGTCTAGCGGCGGCAAGCGTGTTCTGAAAGGGGTCGAAACCATGGTAAATAGGCACTGGTGCAGTTGAACCGTGGTAAAACTCGTCTCCGTAGTTGAGCGGGAGCGGCCAAAGGAATGTGCAATCGTGTGTGTAGTGGAGCTGGGAGGGGCAAGCATAAGGGACGAAGACGGGGGCAACACGTCGGATGCGATCATACCAGCACTAAAGCATCGGATCCCATCAGAACTCCGAAGTTAAGCGTGCTTGGGCGAGAGTAGTACTAGGATGGGTGACCTCCTGGGAAGTCCTCGTGTTGCATTCCCTTTTTAATTTTTTTGCACCGCGTGCAAAACAAAACACACGAGCGCGACGTATGTTTAGCACGTTTTATTATTTTGCACGTTTACGGTAAGTTTTAGCTCGCTGCTCATTATTCACGCGTCTAGCGGCGGCAAGCGTGTTCTGAAAGGGGTCGAAACCATGGTAAATAGGCACTGGTGCAGTTGAACCGTGGTAAAACTCGTCTCCGTAGTTGAGCGGGAGCGGCCAAAGGAATGTGCAATCGTGTGTGTAGTGGAGCTGGGAGGGGCAAGCATAAGGGACGAAGACGGGGGTAACATGTCGGATGCGATCATACCAGCACTAAAGCACCGGATCCCATCAGAACTCCGAAGTTAAGCGTGCTTGGGCGAGAGTAGTACTGGGATGGGTGACCTCCTAGGAAGTCCTCGTGTTGCGTTCCCTTTTTAATTTTTTTGCACCGCGTGCAAAACAAAACGCACGAGCGCGACGTATGTTTAGCACGTTTTATTATTTTGCACGTTTACGGTAAGTTTTAGCTCGCTGCTCATTATTCACGCGTCTAGCGGCGGCAAGCGTGTTCTGAAAGGGGTCGAAACCATGGTAAATAGGCACTGGTGCAGTTGAACCGTGGTAAAACTCGTCTCCGTAGTTGAGCGGGAGCGGCCAAAGGAATGTGCAATCGTGTGTGTAGTGGAGCTGGGAGGGGCAAGCATAAGGGACGAAGACGGGGGTAACATGTCGGATGCGATCATACCAGCACTAAAGCACCGGATCCCATTAGAACTCCGAAGTTAAGCGTGCTTGGCGAGAGTAGTACTAGGATGGGTGACCTCCTGGGAAGTCCTCGTGTTGCATTCCCTTTTTAATTTTTTTGCACCGCGTGCAAAACAAAACGCACGAGCGCGACGTATGTTTAGCACATTTTATTATTTTGCACGTTTACGGTAAGTTTTAGCGCTGCTCATTATTCACGCGTCTAGCGGCGGCAAGCGTGTTCTGAAAGGGGTCGAAACCATGGTAAATAGGCACTGGTGCAGTTGAACCGTGGTAAAACTCGTCTCCGTAGTTGAGCGGGAGCGGCCAAAGGAATGTGCAATCGTGTGTGTAGTGGAGCTGGGAGGGGCAAGCATAAGGGACGAAGACGGGGGTAACATGTCGGATGCGATCATACCAGCACTAAAGCACCAGATCCCATCAGAACTCCGAAGTTAAGCGTGCTTGGGCGAGAGTAGTACTAGGATGGGTGACCTCCTGTGAAGCCCTCGTGTTGCATTCCCTTTTTAATTTTTTTGCACCGCGTGCAAAACAAAACGCACGAGCGCGACGTATGTTTAGCACGTTTTATTATTTTTCACGTTTACGGTAAGTTTTAGCGCTGCTCATTATTCACGCGTCTAGCGGCGGCAAGCGTGTTCTGAAAGGGGTCGAAACCATGGTAAATAGGCACTGGTGCAGTTGAACCGTGGTAAAACTCGTCTCCGTAGTTGAGCGGGAGCGGCCAAAGGAATGTGCAATCGTGTGTGTAGTGGAGCTGGGAGGGGCAAGCATAAGGGACGAAGACGGGGGTAACATGTCGGATGCGATCATACCAGCACTAAAGCACCGGATCCCATCAGAACTCCGAAGTTAAGCGTGCTTGGGCGAGAGTAGTACTAGGATGGG
This sequence comes from Triticum aestivum, assembly GCF_018294505.1. Lineage (NCBI taxonomy): Eukaryota > Viridiplantae > Streptophyta > Magnoliopsida > Poales > Poaceae > Triticum > Triticum aestivum. The sequence goes on from NW_025228879.1 coordinate 21,804, forward strand.
TGACCTCCTGGGAAGTCCTCGTGTTGCATTCCCTTTTTAATTTTTTTGCACCGCGTGCAAAACAAAACGCACGAGCGCGACGTATGTTTAGCACGTTTTATTATTTTGCACATTTGCGGTAAGTTTTAGCTCGCTGCTCATTATTCACGCGTCTAGCGGCGGCAAGCGTGTTCTGAAAGGGGTCGAAACCATGGTAAATAGGCACTGGTGCAGTTGAACCGTGGTAAAACTCGTCTCCGTAGTTGAGCGGGAGCGGCCCAAGGAATGTGCAATCGTGTGTGTAGTGGAGCTGGGAGGGGCAAGCATAAGGGACGAAGACGGGGGTAACATGTCGGATGCGATCATACCAGCACTAAAGCACCGGATCCCATCTGGGAAGTCCTCGTGTTGCATTCCCTTTTTAAT
>NW_025228879.1:26805-27481 GCF_018294505.1 Triticum aestivum
GAGGGGCAAGCATAAGGGACGAAGACGGGGGTAACATGTCGGATGCGATCATACCAGCACTAAAGCACCGGATCCCATCAGAACTCCGAAGTTAAGTGTGCTTGGGCGAGAGTAGTACTAGGATGGGTGACCTCCTGGGAAGTCCTCGTGTTGCATTCCCTTTTTAATTTTTTTGCACCGCGTGCAAAACAAAACGCACGAGCGCGACGTATGTTTAGCACGTTTTATTATTTTGCACGTTTGCGGTAAGTTTTAGCTCGCTGCTCATTATTCACGCGTCTAGCGGCGGCAAGCGTGTTCTGAAAGGGGTCGAAACCATGGTAAATAGGCACTGGTGCAGTTGAACCGTGGTAAAACTCGTCTCCGTAGTTGAGCGGGAGCGGCCAAAGGAATGTGCAATCGTGTGTGTAGTGGAGCTGGGAGGGGCAAGCATAAGGGACGAAGACGGGGGTAACATGTTGGATGCGATCATAGCAGCACTAAAGCACCGGATCCCATCATAACTCCGAAGTTAAGCGTGCTTGGGCGAGGGTAGTACTAGGATGGGTGACCTCCTGGGAAGTCCTCGTGTTGCATTCCCTTTTTAATTTTTTTGCACCGCGTGCAAAACAAAACGCACGAGCGCGACGTATGTTTAGCACGTTTTATTATTTTGCACGTTTGCGGTAAGTTTTAG
>NW_025228879.1:27491-33836 GCF_018294505.1 Triticum aestivum
GGATGCGATCATAGCAGCACTAAAGCACCGGATCCCATCAGAACTCCGAAGTTAAGCGTGCTTGGGCGAGGGTAGTACTAGGATGGGTGACCTCCTGGGAAGTCCTCGTGTTGCATTCCCTTTTTAATTTTTTTGCACCGCGTGCAAAACAAAACGCACGAGCGCGACGTATGTTTAGCACGTTTTATTATTTTGCACGTTTGCGGTAAGTTTTAGCTCGCTGCTCATTATTCACGCGTCTAGCGGCGGCAAGCGTGTTCTGAAAGGGGTCGGAAACCATGGTAAATAGGCACTGGTGCAGTTGAAGCGTGGTAAAACTCGTCTCCGTAGTTGAGCGGGAGCGGCAAAAGGAATGTGCAATCGTGTGTGTAGTGGAGCTGGGAGGGGCAAGGATAAGGGACGAAGACGGGGGTAACATGTCGGATGCGATCATACCAGCACTAAAGCACCGGATCCCATCAGAACCCGAAGTTAAGCGTGCTTGGGCGAGAGTAGTACTAGGATGGGTGACCTCCTGGGAAGTCCTCGTGTTGCATTCCCTTTTTAATTTTTTTGCACCGCGTGCAAAACAAAACGCACGAGCGCGACGTATGTTTAGCACGTTTTATTATTTTGCACGTTTACGGTAAGTTTTAGCTCGCATCTCATTATTCACGCGTCTAGCGGCGGCAAGCGTGTTCTGAAAGGGGTCGAAACCATGGTAAATAGGCACTGGTGCAGTTGAACCGTGGTAAAACTCGTCTCCGTAGTTGAGCGGGAGCGGCCAAAGGAATGTGCAATCGTGTGTGTAGTCGAGCTGGGAGGGGCAAGCATAAGGGACGAAGACGGGGGTAACATGTCGGATGCGATCATACCAGCACTAAAGCACCGGATCCCATCAGAACTCCGAAGTTAAGCGTGCTTGGGCGAGAGTAGTACTAGGATGGGTGACCTCCTGGGAAGTCCTCGTGTTGCATTCTCTTTTTAATTTTTTTGCACCGCGTGCAAAACAAAACGCACGAGCGCGACGTATGTTTAGCACGTTTTATTATTTTGCACGTTTGCGGTAAGTTTTAGCTCGCTGCTCATTATTCACGCGTCTAGCGGCGGCAAGCGTGTTCTGAAAGGGGTCGACCATGGTAAATAGGCACTGGTGCAGTTGAACCGTGGTAAAACTCGTCTCCGTAGTTGAGCGGGAGCGGCCAAAGGAATGTGCAATCGTGTGTGTAGTGGAGCTGGGAGGGGCAAGCATAAGGGACGAAGACGGGGGTAACATGTTGGATGCGATCATAGCAGCACTAAAGCACCGGATCCCATCAGAACTCCGAAGTTAAGCGTGCTTGGGCGAGGGTAGTACTAGGATGGGTGACCTCCTGGGAAGTCCTCGTGTTGCATTCCCTTTTTAATTTTTTTGCACCGCGTGCAAAACAAAACGCACGAGCGCGACGTATGTTTAGCACGTTTTATTATTTTGCACGTTTGCGGTAAGTTTTAGCTCGCTGCTCATTATTCACGCGTCTAGCGGCGGCAAGCGTGTTCTGAAAGGGGTCGGAAACCATGGTAAATAGGCACTGGTGCAGTTGAAGCGTGGTAAAACTCGTCTCCGTAGTTGAGCGGGAGCGGCAAAAGGAATGTGCAATCGTGTGTGTAGTGGAGCTGGGAGGGGCAAGCATAAGGGACGAAGACGGGGGTAACATGTCGGATGCGATCATACCAGCACTAAAGCACCGGATCCCATCAGAACTCCGAAGTTAAGCGTGCTTGGGCGATAGTAGTACTAGGATGGGTGACCTCCTGGGAAGTCCTCGTGTTGCATTCCCTTTTTAATTTTTTTGCACCGCGTGCAAAACAAAACGCACGAGCGCGACGTATGTTTAGCACGTTTTATTATTTTGCACGTTTACGGTAAGTTTTAGCTCGCTGCTCATTATTCACGCGTCTAGCGGCGGCAAGCGTGTTCTGAAAGGGGTCGAAACCATGGTAAATAGGCACTGGTGCAGTTGAACCGTGGTAAAACTCGTCTCCGTAGTTGAGCGGGAGCGGCCAAAGGAATGTGCAATCGTGTGTGTAGTGGAGCTGGGAGGGGCAAGCATAAGGGACGAAGACGGGGGGTAACATGTCGGATGCGATCATACCAGCACTAAAGCACCGGATCCCATCAAAACTCCGAAGTTAAGCGTGCTTGGGCGAGAGTAGTACTAGGATGGGTGACCTCCTGGGAAGTCCTCGTGTTGCATTCCCTTTTTAATTTTTTTGCACCGCGTGCAAAACAAAACGCACGAGCGCGACGTATGTTTAGTACGTTTTATTATTTTGCACGTTTACGGTAAGTTTTAGCTCGCTGCTCATTATTCACGCGTCTAGCGGCGGCAAGCGTGTTCTGAAAGGGGTCGAAACCATGGTAAATAGGCACTGGTGCAGTTGAACCGTGGTAAAACTCGTCTCCGTAGTTGAGCGGGAGCGGCCAAAGGAATGTGCAATCGTGTGTGTAGTGGAGCTGGGAGGGGCAAGCATAAGGGACGAAGACGGGGGTAACATGTCGGATGCGATCATACCAGCACTAAAGCACCGGATCCCATCAGAACTCCGAAGTTAAGCGTGCTTGGGCGAGAGTAGTACTAGGATGGGTGACCTCCTGGGAAGTCCTCGTGTTGCATTCCCTTTTTAATTTTTTTGCACCGCGTGCAAAACAAAACGCACGAGCGCGACGTATGTTTAGCACGTTTTATTATTTTGCACGTTTGCGGTACGTTTTAGCTCGCTGCTCATTATTCACGCGTCTAGCGGCGGCAAGCGTGTTCTGAAAGGGGTCGAAACCATGGTAAATAGGCACTGGTGCAGTTGAACCGTGGTAAAACTCGTCTCCGTAGTTGAGCGGGAGCGGCCAAAGGAATGTGCAATCGTGTGTGTAGTGGAGCTGGGAGGGGCAAGCATAAGGGACGAAGACGGGGGTAACATGTCGGATGCGATCATACCAGCACTAAAGCACCGGATCCCATCAGAACTCTGAAGTTAAGCGTGCTTGGGCGAGAGTAGTACTAGGATGGGTGACCTCCTGGGAAGTCCTCGTGTTGCATTCCCTTTTTAATTTTTTTGCACCGCGTGCAAAACAAAACGCACGAGCGCGACGTATGTTTAGCACGTTTTATTATTTTGCACGTTTGCGGTAAGTTTTAGCTCGCTGCTCATTATTCACGCGTCTAGCGGCGGCAAGCGTGTTCTGAAAGGGGTCGAAACCATGGTAAATAGGCACTGGTGCAGTTGAACCGTGGTAAAACTCGTCTCCGTAGTTGAGCGGGAGCGGCCAAAGGAATGTGCAATCGTGTGTGTAGTGGAGCTGGGAGGGGCAAGCATAAGGGACGAAGACGGGGGTAACATGTCGGATGCGATCATAGCAGCACTAAAGCACCGGATCCCATCAGAACTCCGAAGTTAAGCGTGCTTGGGCGAGGGTATTACTAGGATGGGTGACCTCCTGGGAAGTCCTCGTGTTGCATTCCCTTTTTAATTTTTTTGCACCGCGTGCAAAACAAAACGCACGAGCGCGACGTATGTTTAGCACGTTTTATTATTTTGCACGTTTGCGGTAAGTTTTAGCTCGCTGCTCATTATTCACGCGTCTAGCGGCGGCAAGCGTGTTCTGAAAGGGGTCGAAACCATGGTAAATAGGCACTGGTGCAGTTGAACCGTGGTAAAACTCGTCTCCGTAGTTGAGCGGGAGCGGCCAAAGGAATGTGCAATCGTGTGTGTAGTGGAGCTGGGAGGGGCAAGCATAAGGGACGAAGACGGGGGTAACATGTCGGATGCGATCATACCAGCACTAAAGCACCGGATCCCATCAGAACTTCGAAGTTAAGCGTGCTTGGGCGAGAGTAGTACTAGGATGGGTGACCTCCTGGGAAGTCCTCGTGTTGCATTCCCTTTTTAATTTTTTTGCACCGCGTGCAAAACAAAACGCACGAGCGCGACGTATGTTTAGCACGTTTTATTATTTTGCACGTTTACGGTAAGTTTTAGCTCGCTGCTCATTATTCACGCGTCTAGCGGCGGCAAGCGTGTTCTGAAAGGGGTCGAAACCATGGCAAATAGGCACTGGTGCAGTTGAACCGTGGTAAAACTCGTCTCCGTAGTTGAGCGGGAGCGGCCAAAGGAATGTGCAATCGTGTGTGTAGTGGATCTGGGAGGGGCAAGCATAAGGGACGAAGACGGGGGTAACATGTCGGATGCGATCATACCAGCACTAAAGCACCGGATCCCATCAGAACTCCGAAGTTAAGCGTGCTTGGGCGAGAGTAGTACTAGGATGGGTGACCTCCTGGGAAGTCCTTGTGTTGCATTCCCTTTTTAATTTTTTTGCACCGCGTGCAAAACAAAACGCACGAGCGCGACGTATGTTTAGCACGTTTTATTATTTTGCACGTTTACGGTAAGTTTTAGCTCGCTGCTCATTATTCACGCGTCTAGCGGCGGCAAGCGTGTTCTGAAAGGGGTCGAAACCATGGTAAATAGGCACTGGTGCAGTTGAACCGTGGTAAAACTCGTCTCCGTAGTTGAGCGGGAGCGGCCAAAGGAATGTGCAATCGTGTGTGTAGTGGAGCTGGGAGGGGCAAGCATAAGGGACGAAGACGGGGGTAACATGTCGGATGCGATCATACCAGCACTAAAGCACCGGATCCCATCAGAACTCCGAAGTTAAGCGTGCTTGGACGAGAGTAGTACTAGGATGGGTGACCTCCTGGGAAGTCCTCGTGTTGCATTCCCTTTTTAATTTTTTTGCACCGCGTGCAAAACAAAACGCACGAGCGCGACGTATGTTTAGCACGTTTTATTATTTTGCACGTTTGCGGTAAGTTTTAGCTCGCTGCTCATTATTCACGCGTCTAGCGGCGGCAAGCGTGTTCTGAAAGGGGTCGAAACCATGGTAAATAGGCACTGGTGCAGTTGAACCGTGGTAAAACTCGTCTCCGTAGTTGAGCGGGAGAGGCCAAAGGAATGTGCAATCGTGTGTGTAGTGGAGCTGGGAGGGGCAAGCATAAGGGACGAAGACGGGGGTAACATGTCGGATGCGATCATACCAGCACTAAAGCACCGGATCCCATCAGAACTCCGAAGTTAAGCGTGCTTGGGCGAGGGTAGTACTAGGATGGGTGACCTCCTGGGAAGTCCTCGTGTTGCATTCCCTTTTTAATTTTTTTGCACCGCGTGCAAAACAAAACGCACGAGCGCGACGTATGTTTAGCACGTTTTATTATTTTGCACGTTTGCGGTAAGTTTTAGCTCGCTGCTCATTATTCACGCGTCTAGCGGCGGCAAGCGTGTTCTGAAAGGGGTCGAAACCATGGTAAATAGGCACTGGTGCAGTTGAACCGTGGTAAAACTCGTCTCCGTAGTTGAGCGGGAGCGGCCAAAGGAATGTGCAATCGTGTGTGTAGTGGAGCTGGGAGGGGCAAGCATAAGGGACGAAGACGGGGGTAACATGTCGGATGCGATCATAGCAGCACTAAAGCACCGGATCCCATCAGAACTCCGAAGTTAAGCGTGCTTGGGCGAGGGTAGTACTAGGATGGGTGACCTCCTGGGAAGTCCTCGTGTTGCATTCCCTTTTTAATTTTTTTGCACCGCGTGCAAAACAAAACGCACGAGCGCGACGTATGTTTAGCACGTTTTATTATTTTGCACGTTTGCGGTAAGTTTTAGCTCGCTGCTCATTATTCACGCGTCTAGCGGCGGAAAGCGTGTACTGAAAGGGGTCGAAACCATGGTAAATAGGCACTGGTGCAGTTGAACCGTGGTAAAACTCGTCTCCGTAGTTGAGCGGGAGCGGCCAAAGGAATGTGCAATCGTGTGTGTAGTGGAGCTGGGAGGGGCAAGCATAAGGGACGAAGACGGGGGTAACATGTCGGATGCGATCATACCAGCATAAAGCACCGGATCCCATCAGAACTCCGAAGTTTAGCGTGCTTGGGCGAGAGTAGTACTAGGATGGGTGACCTCCTGGGAAGTCCTCGTGTTGCATTCCCTTTTTAATTTTTTTGCACCGCGTGCAAAACAAAACGCACGAGCGCGACGTATGTTTAGCACGTTTTATTATTTTGCACGTTTGCGGTACGTTTTAGCTCGCTGCTCATTATTCACGCGTCTAGCGGCGGCAAGCGTGTTCTGAAAGGGGTCGAAACCATGGTAAATAGGCACTGGTGCAGTTGAACCGTGGTAAAACTCGTCTCCGTAGTTGAGCGGGAGCGGCCAAAGGAATGTGCAATCGTGTGTGTAGTGGAGCTGGGAGGGGCAAGCATAAGGGACGAAGACGGGGGTAACATGTCGGATGCGATCATACCAGCACTAAAGCACCGGATCCCATCAGAACTC
>NW_025228880.1:0-3925 GCF_018294505.1 Triticum aestivum
CGCGCAGATCGCTCCCCACCAGCTTCCCTTCATCAGGCCCGCAGGCAGGGCAATGTGCGTGGCGCAAGCCCTTCTTGGCAACGCATGGGTTGACGAGATCCACCGCACCCCCTCCGTGCCAGCGATAGCGGAATTCTTGGAGCTATGGGAGCGAGCTTCTTCCTCGCGAAACATATGCCGCCTTCTTCCTGACGAAGGAGCGGGCTCCTTGTGTTGATGTGATCTGGAGAGCATGGCCCCCTTGGAGATCAAGAACTTCGTTTGGTTGGCGGTGCGAGGTCGACTATGGACAGCGGATAGGCTCACGCGCCGAAACCTGCCTCATACCAGGCTTTGCCAGCTATGCTGCCATGTGGATGAAGACACGACGCAGATGCTGCTTGGATGCCCCTTTTCCAGGGAAGTTTTGAATCACATGCTCCTCCCCCTGCGTTTGCACAGGTTCACACCCGATGGCTCTGCCTCCTTGGCAGACTAGTGGCCGACGATAGGGGCTTAAACTCTATCTAACTGGCGTAGAGAGCTCAACACCTGCATTGCCGCAACCCTACGATCCATCTGGCTAGATCCGAACGCTAGGGTTTTTCAGCGCAAGTCCACCTTGCCTGCATCCATTGTTCATGCATGTTGCCTGCGTCCATCCTTGCCTTACAGTCCGGCTTCTAACCCCCTTTCAAAGGACATGCAATGCTCATGCATGTTCTTGAAAAATAAATAAGGGGAAAGATGCCTTCATTACAACAGACCAATCTGCGAGAGACAGATCACACGTGCACATCACTCCCAAGGCGACGCCAGGAGAAAAACTCCATGCCGCCGCCAACAGCCATCCGCTGCAGCCTCCCCTTCCGCCACTGCCACTGGCCTCTACTGCGGTGGCGGCAGGCCCATATCCAAAGGAGGTGGGGTTTCCTTCAGGCGTGCTGCAAGAGGTGGAGATCAGCCTGTGTCGGGAGACGGCGATGGGGAAAAGATGGTAGCGTGACGACCCTAGTGGTATTCTCCTATCAAAATTGCCGATCTTCCAGGTGCCGGTCGTCCTCGATCTGGCAGCCGGCAAGTTCTGGACTCCTCAACCGACGGTGTTCACGGATTGGTGCATGGCACTCATGGACCTCTAGATCGGATGGGATCCGGTCATGCGCGTCTCAAAACATCAACTTGCACGGCTTCATGTCCGCGTTCTGAAGCTTCGTAGTCGACACAAAGGGGTATATCCGCTATGATCCATGGTGTTAACAGAGGTGTATCTTTTCTCTGGTTAACTTGTCATGTATTTTTAACACATAATGGATTATGTACGAATAATGTACAGAAATGTTAACACCCACACGTATGGGTGTTTGCATCTCACTCACACATGTGGATCCGCGTCCGTTCGTGAGCGCATGAATCTTGGCATCTTTTTAGTGCCACTTAGGACTGGTCTGATGTGTGGGCATTCACCCGGTCGCCCACACGGCCGTTTCACCACACGGGAGGGGCTGGTGTGTGCGCGTTCAGCAGTTTGCCCACACGCCACTTTCCACGCACGCATAAGGGCTAGTGTGTGGGCATTTGCCATCTCGCCCACACGCCTATCTCCTCTCCCTCACCCAAGCTGCTAGTTGCCATGTGCTTTGCAGTGCACATGGCAACTGCCCTAGTGTGCTTTATAAGCAGGTGGCAACTCTCTTTTTACCCGAGTTGCCATGTGTTTTGCAGGGTACACGACAACTCCCTAGCGTGCACGTAAGCAGATGACAACTCTCTTTTACCGAGTTGTCATGTGTTTTTGCATGGTACATGGCAACTGCCCTAACGTGCACGTAAGCAGATGGCAACTCTTCCTTTTACATGGAAACTGCCCTAGCATTTTTGTGAGCACATGGCAACTCTCTCAACTGCCTAGTGTTAGTATGTGGCAACTCCTAAAGTTTTGAAACCATGGCAACTACATTAGACCAGACAATACATGGCAACTGCAGTTGAGCAACCATGGCAACTGCAGTTGTCCGACATGGCGACCGTAGTTCAGCGACATGGCAACTGCTTTTAAACGAACATGAACGAGGGTCTGGACCATGGCAATTGCAAGCGCGCGGTGACTATTACGCGTAGCGTGCGGGACCACGAGGTACGAGGCCTGACATACGGGGCGTGTGTGCGTTATGTACTTCGCCCACACGTACGCGTGTGAGTGGGATCGGGAGGGGAAAAAGGGATGTGCGGGCATTACTTGTTTTGCCCACACGTAGGTGTGTGGGCTGTTCCTCTTATACACCACACAAAATATGTGGGTAGACTTCTTAACGCCCCCACGTGTGGCACTTATCGGCTTCCATAATGTAAGATGCAAATAGACTAGAAATTACTAAGACGATGCTTCTGTACACAGGCCAACGGAATGACCACAATAGCTTGTGTAGAGTGAAGATTTGGTTAATATTCAATAAATTTTATGCAACAAAAATGAAAAACTTCGCAACTTATTTTTGCACTACGGGCGGTGAATATATCGCTCAATAGGTGACATGAAAATATCTTGTTGTTGTAGGTTATGTGTTCTTATTTCTAAATCATACGTCATTATATCTATCTATCGGTCTATCTATCTATTAGTAATTACAGACTTCCATGGTAATTCTCAGCGCTTAAAAAATATGTATCGTTGATCTATTGACACTATTAGGGAAAAGCCTAGTAGTGACGCGGGTAAACTCTCTAATAGTAGCGCAGGCCTCGATCTACTAGTGTCGCACCACAGCTAAAAAGTTTGTAGTAGTGCGGGTGCCACCGCACGCTACTAAAATGTTAGTAGTAGCGCGGGTGCCATCCATGCTACTACTATTTTTGCGCCCGTGCTAATACAATTTATAATAACCACACACTACTAATCCTAAATAGTAGTAGCACATCGTTTTTTCCCAAGCTACTACTATCTAATTAGGAATTTAAAAAATTCACCAATTCTATTTTATGCATAAACTTCTGGCAATTAAAACAAAGCTAGAAATGCAATCACATTAATTGCAACTCAGTTAGGATTTTGGACAGGGTATTGTGAAGAATGTTAATTGCAAATCAAATCATCAATGGTAACAACACTTAGAGGACACATTTCAAGGCTATGGTTATATTAACACAACGTGGTAGTGGTCCTCATGATACAGAAAATGTGAAGTAATGGAGCATACTATTTCAATGTTGCTCTTGAGATAACACTAAAGTGCAGGAACATGGGAGTGGTCTCACGATGCTTGTGATTACGATCATCGTCGTTTTCAGTATTTATAGCAGCTTCCTAATCGTAGGAATTACTTTCTTCATATGGTGATGGAACTCCTATTTTGCCAGCATCCAATGCTTGATCTATTAACCCTTTGTGCATCTTCACGATAGGCGAATCCACAAGAAAAAGTCAACTTAGCATCTAGATTTTATCCATTTCCTTCGGCATGTTCAAGAAACACTAAATTTATAGCATTATCTACTTTAAATACACGAGGCATCACGACAAAAAACAAAAGATGAGCAATATCATATGAGCAGAATAAAAAGCAGTTTGGAATATAGCATCATTAACTATAAAATAATGTGCTCTAACAACAGCAAGAGTGCAACATTGCTCTATTCCCCTTTCAAATATCAACACACCAAAAAAGGCTATAAGACTCAACTATTTGATGCCCACTTCGAACAGTAACAAGATTATGTAAAACATGCCAGTCCATGGATCAAGGAAAACTACCTGAGCTCCAATAGAATACTCTCATTTAAAACAAGCTTGTTCTCAGTGATGAGAGAATCAACTTGCCTTAACTGTAATCGATCGGGATTTTATTCTTACCATGCATGTCCAGGCGTAATTAAGCAAAGCAAGACTTTTCCATCTCTGATAAGATGCACTCTCGCATCCGTAAGTGCATTACTCATTCATTCCTAG